>NW_020837951.1:31903874-31947719 GCF_003676395.1 Aethalodelphis obliquidens | reverse complement strand
GTGGCCTCTCCCGTTGCGGAGCACAGGCTCCAGACGCGCAGTCTCAGCGGCCATGGCCCACGGGCCCAGCCGCTCCGCGGCATGTGGGATCCTCCCGGACCGGGGCACAAACCCGTGTCCCCTGCATCGGCAGGCGGACCCCCAACCACTGCACCACCAGGGAAGCCCTGTATATAGTCAACATTGAATAGGTAAAAGAATATATACTGATGTGAAAATGCATATTGAAATTACCATTATAAATTATACTATGTAGCAACATGTAAACACGCTTTTGATATGTTATTTTAAAATTAGAATAGAAGATTACATATCAAAAACTATGTTTACCAATTAGAGATAAATAGATAGATAGATAGAGTGGGTGGGTAGATAGATAGAAAAAAAAAATACTATGTTTACAACTACACACAAATTATAGTTTTAAATGGATACAAACAAAATACCAGCAAGGGAAAAGACACTTGATTTTTAGTTTAATTTTTTTCATCTTTATTTTTATTTTCATTAATGTGGTTATAATTTTGTGCCAATAATAAAATGATACAATTGAAACAGAAAATGGATACTATGAACAGGTCTTCCATTAAAGCTATTTGGACCATAGGCCAGATAACCAAGATACCACTATTCACCTGGCGGCAGCTTATCTCAACTGCAAACAAAATATCCAAGGAAAAAAATCAATCTTATGATTGCTGCACTTGTGAACCTTGCTTTACATAGCAACCAAAACATGCCTCACCAGTCTTCTTCATCCATGTTACCTTTGACCATAATCCTGACAGAAACATGGTACCCAGATAGCTGAGAAAGGACACTGTCACAAAATCTTTCTTAAGGCCAACTCTGTAACCCAATGACCTCATTTTATAAAAGGCATTGATATTAATTCTACAGAAGAGAAACATTATGACCAACTTACTCACTATTAGGGGACTAAGAAGAGGGAATATCATTTAAGGAAACTGCACCGGGTTCTATTTGATTTGCAATCAAAACTGTTCTTACCATCCTGCATTTAAGTATCATGAACAATCCAAGGTTATCAGAAACATTTATTTCAATCATATTAAGAAATAATCTAAATGTCTCTCAAAGAGATATAAAGGAGAAACTTGAGGAGCATTAATATTTACTGTTGTACCTGTTCAAATGTCTAAAGTTTGCGAAAGAATAGGAAATGAAGTACAAATTAGTGATGGTGTTTAAATGACTCTAAATCACAACTAAAGTGCTCATACCATCAAACTTAGAAGAAAAAAAATCAATACTGCTATACTGAAGTTAAGAATAAATTAGAGGCATGTAAAAGTCTGGAATAACAATATGCTATAAAAATTACTGATATAAAAATATGCCATTTAACAAATTTGATACTACAGAGGCATAAAATTCTACATAGAGTCTGGAAGCAACCATGTGAACATAAGGAGGTAGCTGGGGTAATGCCAACATGGTTAATTCAGAAAGAAACTCAAATTTATAACTGGTTAGGTTTAATTTCTGTTTTGAAGATAAATTACATGCCAGAATCTATATGCTTCAGAAATTTTTCTACTGATATTTAAAGGTAAAAACTGGACTATATAAAAAATACATTTTCAGTAAATATCTTCCCTCTTTTCTCCCCCAAATCTCATGAATAGCTCAGTTTACACACATGTATGCATGAACTCATACACATAGTCATATGCACACCTCCTAAACTATATTTTCAACAGTTAACAATTCTACGTTACCAACTATAATGAAGTATATAGATATAAAACATTGTAATTGTTTAAAAACTAGCTGTATAATTTTGGTGTTCAATGATTTTTTTAAAGAAATTGATTTAGGAAAAGTTGGAAAAGAAGCCCAAGTTGATTGACAGTTTGGAGTTTGTGTTTCCACTGTCTGATCATAGCCAAATGCAAATGTGATTAAGTTCTGAGAGACAGGAATCTGCAAAGTGTATGCAGCTTATTAGAATCTTCCCTCTAGGTACAATCCAGCAAGGGCATCAAAGGTGACCTTCCAGCTTGTTGCCTCAGGAGCCCCTTAAAATAGGGAAGGGAAGATAATCTTTACTTCATGCACCAAATCTGACCCATTGGTGGAGCTGGTATTGGAAGGTAGGGTGTTGAGTTTGTACCTGAGATCAAATAGGAAAAACAAACCTGAAACGGTTTGTCTGCCATGGGCACACAAGGAGAAAATGGTGGCAGAGATGTCACATGATTTCCATCTTTACCCTAAGCAAATTCTGCAACTATCTACATCACTAGGAGGTAAAACATACTCATACACATATACGCATCCTGTTACAAGTGCATTTCTTTATGCTATTAATCGTGTAAAGAAAAGTTGCATAAATATAAACCCATTTTGTATAATCATTCAACAAAGACATTTAGAAAACCCATTTTACGTATACATTTAATAGAGTCATAGTTATATGTACCACACATCGTTCTAGGTACCTGAAGATATAGATTAAGAACTGGTTTGTGCTCCCAACAAATTCACAATCTAGACTAAAAGATATAAAAATTATCATCATACACAATGCCAGTGGAGAAATGTACAAAGTATTAAGAGACACAGAGTAGGAGCAACTAACTCTTCCTAAGGGAACTTACAGAGTTTTCTCAGAGGAGGTGACATGGCTTTTGGTCTTGAAAGACAGATAGGTATCTGTGAAGTGAGATTGGTCAAGGTATTCCATTCATCAGTTAATCAACAAACAGGGTCTTTTAGTTGTGCCAGGTTCTGTACAAGTGACTGGGAATATAAATAAATGCCAAGTCATACCCTCCAGGAGCTGTGGTCCAGAGGTATAGAGGCAGATGAGTAAGATCCAATAGAGAAAGACACTGGAGTGGTAATGGGGAGTGGAATGGTAATAGGAATTGCGATTCAAAGGAATATTACAAAAAGTTATTTTACAGAGTGAAGAATACATTTATAAATCACCCTCTTGGTAGTTCTGTTTCTACCTGGGATATAAAAAGCTGGAAAGAGCTCAGTCCAACCCTAACAACAATAAAAAGCTGGACAGGCTACAAATCATAACTTCTCTTGAACCAACAGAGAGCTGCAGTTGCAAGACAAACAAGCAACCTGAATTCTAAGGAAAGACAGGACCTTCCTAGGAGAGCCAGGACAGGAGAACTGCCTCATCTGAGCCAAGGCAAGAGAAGAAGAGACACTGGGTACCATGTAACGGATAAGAAGAATTCAGCTGAATTTTTAAACTAATTGCAAAAGATCACGTATGGGTTAGATTTTACCTGTTTCAACTCATGGCAGCTACACTGCAAACATTTGAAATAATAGGCTTGAGTAGAAAGACAGCAGCTTACTTGGGTTCAGGAATAGTTGGCTTTTCCAACCCTGCCAGGCCCTACATTTCTAGACTCTCTCTATTCCCTCTGTTTCTGCTCTCAAATCAGCTAATCTTTGTCTGAACTCATCTCAATCTTGAAAGATGTTGCTGTAAGCAGCAAGTATACAAAAGCCAAAACACAGCAACACTCTGGCTCTTTGTAACCACTTCCCCTGGGCACTCACATGGGAATCAAATAAGTGATCTTGTGTTCACTAAATACACACACACAAAATCTTCAAGTGGTAAAAGATGGTTACTATGGGACTCGTACTCTAATTCACACACCTCTATATACCTAAGAATCTCAGTCTATTCCTATTTCAAAATCATTACCAACACTTAGAAAAGTAAACAAGACTAGAAATAGAATAGAGAATCCAAAAATAGACACATATAATCAAAAGGCACCAAAGCAATTCAGTGGAGAAAGGAAAATACCTTCAATAACTGGGTTAGAATAACTGGATATCCATACCAAAACTGAGAGAGAGAGAGAGGGAGAGCAAGTGCGAGCCAGCAAATGAAAGAGAGAGAGAGAGAGGAGAATGAATATGAATCTTGACTCCTACCTCACACCATACACAAATATCATTGCAGAGATGGGTCATAGACTTAAATGTAAAGGTAAAACAATAAAGTTAGGGGAAAAAAAACTTAGGAGAAAATCTTTACAACATTGCGGTAGGCAAAAACTTCTCAAGAAGGATAGAGAAAGCATGAACCATGAAAGATAAACATTGATAAATGGTATTACCTTAAACTGCTCCTCAAAAGACACCATCAAGACAGTAAACAGGCAAGCCACAGACTGGAAAAAATATTCACAATACATATATCTGAAAGTATGTTTAGAACATAAAAATAAATCCTGTAAATCAATAATAAAAAGACAAAGAACTCAATTTTTTAAATGGGCATAAAACTTGAACAGATAGCTTACAAAAGAAGACACACAAATGGCCCATAAACACATGTAAAAATATTTAACATCATTAGTCATCAGGTTAATACAAAGTAAAATACAATGAGATACCACTGCAAAGTAAAATACAGTGAGAGACCACACACACACACACACACACACACACACACACACACACACACGGTTGTAATAATAAAAAAAAAAATTATCGGACTTCCCTGGTGGCGCAGTGGTTGAGAGTCCGCCTGCCGATGCAGGGGACACGGGTTCGTGCCCCGCTCCGGGAAGATCCCACATGCCGTGGAGCGGCTGCGCCTGTGAGCCATGGCCGCTGAGCCTGCGCGTCCGGAGCCTGGGCTCCGCAACGGGAGAGGCCACAACAGTGAGAGGCCCGCGTACCGCAAAAAAAAAAAAAAAAAAAATCATCAACAATGCCAGATGTTGAAGAGGATGTAGAGAAACCTAAGTTTTCATTTGTTCTGGTGGGAGAGTAAAATAGTACAACTTTGGAAAAGTGCTTAGCGGTTTCTTTAAAAGTTAAAAATACATCTATCTACCTTACGACCCAGAAACACTACTCAGAGATATTTTTATTTTCCCAAGAGAAGTGAAAATGTATGTTTAGATGAAGCTTTATATAAGAATGTTCATAGCAGTTTTATTCATAGTAGCCCCAAACTGGAAACAATCCAAATGTCCATCAACAGGGGAAGGAAGTTTTTTAGAACTGTGGTACATTCAATGAATGGAACACTACTCAGCAATAAAAAGGACTGAACTAGTGATACACATGGCATGAATGAATCTTGAAAATACTATGCTCAGTAAAAGAAACAAAACACAAAAGAGCACATATTGTACGATTCCATTTATGAGAAATTCTAGAGCAGACAAAACTAACCTATGGTGATAGAAAGGAGCTCAATAGTTGAAGGGTGAGTATAGGAACTGACCAGCAAGGGGCATGAGGGAACATTCTGGGCTGATGATAAGATTTTATGTCTTGGTAGGCAGTTGTCAAAACTGATTGAACTTGAAGATCTGAGCATTTCATTATATAAATTATACCTTAATTTTTTAAAAGGTTAATAAATGCTGCTAAAGGTTTATATTTCAGGTGGTACCTCCCTAGATGTAATTTATAAAAATGTAAACTTTTTCTAAAGTCCTGGCTCTGCACTGACTTCTGGCATACATAGAGCTTGATTCTCCTTATACTTCCATGAACCCCTTGCACTTAGGTTGGAGGAGCGGTCACCCCTACCCAGCTGAAACGCTGGCCTCAGATCTTGGCAGGGGAGTGGGAGAAGTAGCATTCCAGAATAAACTCCGAGAACAGAGTGAGACAAATCCCAGGGACACTACAAGAAGAAAGGGACCTTTACCACCTTACTATGGGACAGTGATCCAAAGATGACTCACCAGGTTCAAAACTCTATAAGGGGGTTATCAAGGAATGATTCTTCACACCCACCCCTCTGTGCATAGAAGCAGAGAGGCGATAACGATGTCTTACCTTAATTTTTCAACTAACTATAAAATAAATGAATTACCCAATTCATTGACTTGAACTTCTCCATTTTGTCTTTCGAATACTCAACTTTGAATATAATCTTGGCTGGAAGAAGCCACCTGATCTTTGCTCTCACAAAAGACTTTCTGAAAAAGGGAACACGATTGACTTTCACTTAAATGTTTTGTCTCGCAAGTGCATTAAGTCACTGATGCCAGGCTAAAGTTGATTTCATATCCAAAAATAACCAGTTTGGCCCATAACTCCTGACAAGAGCTGGCACAAATTGAGCATGCTACCATCCTTCAGAACTGAAGTCTTTGGGCAAACGTGTAAGTGAGTGAAAAAGTTCAGCAGAGAAAGTTGGTAACTTCATTTTTAATGTGCTTATTAGGGCTGAGACTAGTGTTGCTGGATTTTAGAGACATTTGGAATAAGAATGGAAGTTTGGTGTTCTTTGGTCACAAGAACACACTGTGACTTAAATATAGAAGCAGATTACTTATTATTTTTGCCAAAGAAAAGTGTTTTGATGATTTTAGGTCTTTGGTCTATTTATTTTACAAATGGATAGGTCTTGCAGAATCCTATTCTGAACCACAATCCTCACTAACAAAAGCTACAACCTAAATGTAGTTTTTCTGCCTGTGATGAGTAGATGCAGGGCTGGGGAGGCCCTAGGCTTCAGCTTGATTTGTATCCATCCCTAAACAAGTATTATACTCTGAAAGCAACCACATTATGGGGACTATAGCATTGCGGTGCACAGAGTAATTTTTTTCCTGGTAGATGTCTATTGTTATTTAATTCAGGGAAGTATATATGAGGTGGTAATAAAAAAGCATAATGTTTAGTGGTTAAATTTCTGATGTTCTTATAATCATACCCTTCTATCTCTATGACCACTTCTTTGTAGGTTCGCCTTACCCAGTGGTGCTGCTCTACACAATTCAACTCCTGAACCTTCTATTACTTTCCTTCACTATCCCCCACCCACTTGCAGACCCCTCCACTCACATCTTAACTACCACAACTTTATCAATAGTTCCCAATCTTATGACTGCAATCCTTTTCTCTCTCTTTTTTAAATTCAGATCCTACTGCTTACTTTTCACTTGGATAACCCATCATGCCCCCAACACTGCCTATCAAGCCAGCATCACCACCCCCATTTTCTATAATATCCCTTAACTGTATCACCAGGCTGTAAGACTCTCTTTCCAAAACCTTGACTGCTGATTTATTTTTCTCATTTTTTCATCCACATCCTGTCAGTCAAGTCCTGGTAAGTCCTCTTTCATAGTGTTCTCTCTCCACTGACATCTCCATTGTCCAATCCACCAGGATCTCTCTCTTGGATGATTGCAGTAGGCTCTTACCAGTTTCCCTGAGTGTCCATCCCCCATCTGTTCTCCACACAGCAGCAAGAGTATCCATTTCAAAATGCAAAACTGAACATGTCACCTCCAGGTTAAAATATTCCAATGTTTTCTTACTGTTCTTGAAATAAAAACAAAGGATCCAATACTATCTGCCCCTGCCTTTCTTTTCAGTCTCATTTCAGCACTCTACTTTCTTGCCATAGACTAACCCTACTAATCACATTTCACCATTTTGGATGCATGTTCCCTGCCACCACAGGGCCTTTGCACATGCTGTTCCCATTGTCTAGAATGCTCTTCTCCCTTTCCTCACCTCCCTTTGCAGTTCACTCCTCTTCAGCCTCAGTTCAAAAAAAATTTATTTTATTCAGAGAAAACGTTCCTGATTTCTAGTGGCCCAAACTAGATCAGATTCCACCCTGCTATACATTCCCATATCATCTTATACTTTTCCTTCAGAGCATTATTATAGCTCGTAATTAATCTTTGTGTGATTATTTGATGAATCTCTGACTCTCTCACTGGTCTATAAACTCCAGAATGGCAAGAGTCATGCCTATTTGGCTCACTATTAAATCTCTGGCATGCAGCACATTGCCTTACACTTACTAAAAGCTCAGAGAACATTTGTGGAATTAATGAAAGAAGGTCTTCCATGTTTGCCATTTCCTTTGTCTTCCCATTGCCACCACCACTGTTCAGACCCTTTTTGACCTCATGTTTAGGTGACCAAAATATTATATGGGTCTCCTATCCCCAACTTCTCTTCTTTCAAATTTAATCTGTATATCCTCAGATCAATCTCTCAAAACATTGCTTTCATTGTGGATCTTCTCTGGTTTAAAATTATTCAAAGCTTAAAATGGAAAACCCTTACCCTAAACCTCTCATCTCTCCATGATCAGTCTTTTTTCATCTCTCCAGGTTTCTATCTGACTTCTTGACTAAACTCTCCAACTCAGTTCCACTGATACAGACATTCATGGCTGTCCCCATACTACTGTGCAGGTTGTGCACTGAACGACCCCTGAAATTCTGTCTATATCACAGTCTATGTGAATGATACCCCTGGAGTTATGCACAGCATAAATATGTGGCAAAACATGTCAGCCCCATGAACATCTCCTTACATTTCTGCTCTCTTACCTCCCACCTTTGATAAAATATTTGCTTTGTCTGGAATACCCTCCCTTGTTCTCCACCAATCAAACTCTAACCCATCTCCATAGTCCTATCTTCCTTCTGTACCCAGTTACAATGATCTGCATTCCTGAATTCCTATAACACATCTTACCCAGGCAATTCCCTTGATATATACTATAATCTATATATTGGTTTTTAAATTTCTTTAGTGTGATGTAGTAGAAAGAACACTGGAATTAGAGTCAGAAGATGTGCCAAGGTCTACTTCAACAACAGCAAGGGCACTTCAGACAACATAAATGAGTGATCTCAGACAAATAGCTTAATGTCCAGAGCCACAATTTACCGTCTGAAAAGTGGGAATAACAGTACCCCACAGGTTGTTGTGAGTGTACTTGAAGGGTCTAATCCCACAGGCTTTTGAAAAGAGAATGATTTGCCTGAAGGCACTTTGCAAACAATGAAGTACTATACAAAGTGTTTGCTGCTAGCTGGTAATTATCTTCCAAACAGACTAGAAACTCCTTGCCAGAAAGTGGCTGTGTGTCTTACTCCTGGGTGTCCCTCAGAGTGCCTAGTCGTGTGTCCTCCACGTGATAAGTAGTCAATAAACATTTGCCGTAAAAGAATGAAGTCAGCCTGGCAGCTGCAGGCAACAGATGATGGTGTCCCACATCTCTGCTGCTCACGGCTTCTGTCAAGTCTGCCATTGCTGTGCTCAGCCTCTCCCTCCCTGCTGCACCCACCCCGCAGCTGCACATCCCAGCCTCCCCCAGCAGCAAATTCTCAAGGCAAAGCCATGAATCTAGGGGCTGTGCAATATGGAGCCTGTGACTTGTGGGTGCTTTTCACTTTTTCCACTTTCAGGACAAAGAATGGGAGAAATGATAGAAATTCTGCTGCAACATGTTAGGCACCAAGGGAATTAGTACAGAGTTGTTTCAGGAAGTCATTCAATTCTCTGTGAGTTTTCATGTGAATGGAGTAGAATCACACTTCAGTCTAATCAATAGAGTTCTTACATAATCATTTAAGAGTCTATATCTCCATCAAGAAAGTAGGGCTAAGGGCTGACGATGGGGATGGATAGGCCATCTAAACATACAAAAAAATTTTTTTTCCTAGAATCAAAATTGCAAGAGATCTTTGATGTCATTTAGATTGAATTCCAATCAAATACAATAATGTCTAATATATCTTGTGGCCTCTACTGAAACATTTCCACTGACAGGAAACCCACTGTCTAGGAAGACAGCCCATTGAGAGACCAACTATAATTTCCCCTTTACAGCACTTTAATCCAAACCCTGATTTCACAGATTATGAAATTGAGGCCTGCAGCAGAAGAGACTTGACATCATACAGTAACTTAGAGGCAGAGCTCAAACAGGCTTCTGTCATCCCTCAGCCCATAAAAAAGTTAAAATACTTCTGTGCCCCACCCTATCCCTTTTTATTCCTACTCTTTGCTCCTGGTTCTGTCTCCAGAGCCACAGGGACTCTATCTAATTCCTTTTCCACATGACAACCCTTCAAATTTTTCAAGAAAGCCTTAATTCAGCTTTTGAATCTTTCTCCAAAAGAAGAAGCCACGTTCTCTACCCCCATCTTTTCAATTTTTCTTCACTTGGCATGATTCTATACCCTGACCACCTTTAGCACTCACTCTCCCACAGGTTGAAGACACTTTTTTAATTAGAGACACCCAGCACTGAACAAAATCCCAGCAGTAAAGAGTACAGTGGGCCATGAGCTTCCCTTTATCTTTGACACCTCATTTCTACCATCGTACAGAGAAATGGCTTTACCTTTTTAGCAACCAGATCACACCGCTGAACAAGTTATATTAGTTATTTACTGAGCACTTAATACGTCCCAGGCACTGTTCTAAGTACTTTACATGTGTTTCATTCTTACAACAATTCTAACAATATTAGTTAGAACTAATATCACCATCTTCCTCTTCCAGGTAAGGAAAATAAAACACAGATTTTAAGAAACATACCCTAGATCATACTGCTGGTAAATGGCAGAGCCAGGACTCTCACCCAGACCGATGGCTCCAAAGCCTGCAGTCTTAACTTAATGCCACAAATGACTTAATGAAAAATAAACCTCTGAATAAAAAGTTGTGAATTCTGCTCTTTGCTGTGAAGGGAGATCTTTCACAACCTGTAAAATGGAGTGTTTTGCTTTATTCTGCATCCATCTCTATTAAATTTCAGATTGTGAGTTTGGGTTTCTCCTTTTTTAAGCTTCCATTCTGTAATTCGAGATATTAGCTAGTTTTCCTCAGGTTATGTCATCTTCAGATTTGATTATGTATATGCTTTCTAGCTTTTTATTTAAGCTGCTGGTAAAAGTGATGACTTAGCAAAGGGCCTAGTAATATAAAAACTTAATTGGTAGCAAAAAAAATCTAAGGGTTTACCCTTCTTTGTTCTTGCTTAGCCACTTAGAAAGCTGTATAACTATAGCTAGTTTCTGGCCCACATTTCTTCATTTTTGTCAGAAGGATATGACAACAAAATTTAACAAACACTGTATAAAAATCAGGATATACTAAGACAACAGAATTTCCCAAACCTCTCTGCCTAAGTATACCTTTCAAAAATGGAAGTAAAGCTAGTATGGTCTGATTTGTTCTTTGTGAATCCATGTTACCTCTAAATCATCACAGCTTTTGGTAAATTACTCAAAAATCATCTCTTTAATGATATGTTTTAGAAATGGTAGCTGAAGTTGTCATCAAGCTTACTGACCAATAATGTCCAGTATTTACCTTTTGTTCTTTTGGGGGTTTAGTGGAACTAATTACAGCTTTCTCACTCCACATCCATCCTTAGAAGCCCAATAAAAGTTTCCAACAGTGCCACCTCAAACAAATATGCACATTCTTTTAGTATCATGTGCAGCTGGTCATCTGAACCTAGGAACTGAAACATATTTCCACAGCTTCAGACTCTCATATCCAATTTCCTCCTTGATATTTTAATCTGGACATGTACGAGGCATCTTCAGTTTAATATGTCTCCAATGGAGCTTCTAGTCACCCCATTCTAAAATCCGCTCCTCCCACAATCTTCCTCATCTCAATAAATGGCTAGGCCACACATCTTAGAGCTGTCCCTGATTCTTCTCCTTCTCTCACATGCTATAGGTAATCCATTAGCAAATCTTTTGGGCTTTGCCTTCAAAGTTTTCCGGAATCCAACCACTTCTCAACACCTCTACTGCTACACTCTAGTCCAAGCCACCTTCAACTCTCTTCTGGCGTATTACATTAGCTTCCTAATTGATATCTCTACTCCACCCTTATTCCATGTAGAAGTTGCTAATAGCTCAATCAGGCCCTCTGGAATCCTTTTTATCAGTTTGGTTGGTGAGCCCTTCCCTCAGCTGCTGTGGGCGCATCAGGGAGAATTGCACTTGGGCAATGGAAGCTACCACACCTGGAAGTGCCTGGAATTTACACTGTCCATACCTTTCCCCAGAGTCTTTACTCAATAACCAGGGTGAAGGTAAAAAGCCTCTCTCCCTTGTCTCAAGTGGGAAAAATTCTAAGGTGATATTTATGCTCCACAGCTCCCCATGGGATTAGGCTGAAGCTACTATGCAGAACCCAAAATCACATTCTTGCCATTCTCCTTCC
This sequence comes from Aethalodelphis obliquidens, assembly GCF_003676395.1. Lineage (NCBI taxonomy): Eukaryota > Metazoa > Chordata > Mammalia > Artiodactyla > Delphinidae > Aethalodelphis > Aethalodelphis obliquidens. The sequence goes on along the minus strand of NW_020837951.1, from coordinate 31,935,734 downwards.
TTTCTAGCCCGCTCCCTCACCCCCTACCAATTTCTCTGGAAATCACATGCACATCCCCATCTCAGGCTCTGCTTCTAGGAAACTCAGGCTAACACAGTCCCATTATAGCGGACAGAGTGGTCCTGTTAAAATGTTTACGTCATTCCTTTGCTCAAAACCCTCCATTGGGGCTTCCCTGGTGGTGCAGTGGTTGAGGGTCCACCTGCTGATGCAGGGGACATGTGTTCGTGCCCCAGTCTGGGAAGATCCCACATGCTGCGGAAAGGCTGGGCCCGTGAGCCATGGCTGCTGAGCCTGCACGTCCGGGGCCTGTGCTCCGCAACGGGAGAGGCCACAGCAGTGAGAGGCTCGCGTACCGCAAAAAAAAAATAAATAAAATAAATAAAACCCTCCATTGGCTTTGCATTTCACCAAGGGAAAAAAAATTCCAAAGTCTTTACCATGGCCTCAAAGACTCTAAATGATCTTCCCCAGCTAACTTTCTGAATTTAAGTTCTTTCACTGCCCCCTTATCCATTCCACTCCACTCTCACTTGTCTCCTTGATATTCCTCCAAATGCTCTGCAATCTCCTATATCAAGGCCTTTGTACCTATGTTTCCTCCATGAAAAAAGCTCTTCCCCCAGATATCTACTAGGCTTGCTTACTCTTTTCAAGTCTGTGTTCAAATGTCACTTATTACAGAGGCCTTCTCTAACTACCCTATTTTAAAACAGCACACATATCCCACCTCCTGTCACTTCCTTTGTTATCTGTCTCCTCCTATGAGAATGTAAGTTCCCTGAGAATGGGGATCAGTGCTTAGTACACTCTTATATTCCCAGCACTGAAACAGTGTCCGGTATATTTCAGGCAATAAATAAATTTGTTGAATTAAAGTAGACTATCTTTTGACTTTCTGCACACAAACCACACAAACACACATACATATCCAACAACTATCTTTGATTTCAAAGCCCTATTAACACTCTGGTTTCTATTTTTTATACCTTGGAGACCACTACCTGTGATGGCCACAACAGAAGTAAAATAGAAGTCGTGTTGTTACAGCTTTTCGCTGTAATCTATTAATGTTGTTCCACTAGGGAAAAAATGGATAATATGTGGAAGTCAAGAAACAATAGAGCTTTGCAATCCAGAAAGCTTGAGAATTGTACTGTTAGCTCAAATGGCTCATAGTCAAGTTGCTACACAGATAACTTCAAAATATGGAGCACAGTTGCTATCAGCAGTGAAAATTAAAGAAGTGAAATTTAAAGTTAAGAAAACCATGTAGCAAAGATCACTGATACTTAAAACCAAAGAAAGCCCAATAATTATTTAATCATATGAAGAGTGGCTATATTTCCCTTATTACTCATAGGAAGGGTTCTGTGGTAGGTTCTTGGAATGGACAAAAGTAACATAGAGGAATTTTTGGATTTGTTAGCACTGTGAGCTGTAAGTTGACCATGAAAATGAAATGGATATGTTTAAACTATAATTTTAAATGTATAATATTGACCCTGTGGCAGAAGCTGATGGTATGAGAGACACAGGTTGATCTATGAAGGAATGTCACACTTCACTTAGCTCAAACCATAACTCAAGTATCTATAAAAACACTCCTTACCCCACAGCTTAAGACAGCTCCCTCCGCTATCTCAGTACTCTTAATACTCTCTTGTTTTTACAAAAGATAAATCAATCAAAATGTCATAAGAAGTCGGTCTTCACTGTCCATGTATTAGCTAAGGGAACTGTGGGGAGGATTACAGCTTGTTCACAGTTAGTGGAGGGAGTGGTTGGTTCCAGGCTTCCTGCTACACCAAGCCCAGAGCCTCCACTCCCTTCTTCAGATTCGTGCTCAGCTTTCCAACCCTCTGGGACATGCTGGCTCTACCCTGAGGTCTTCTCACCACTTCTCTCCAGTGAGGTCTCCAGAAATTGTTCCCTCCTATGTCCCTCTGACATAATTGTCTATCCCTTGGTCTGCCCATTCAAACGTCTCCCCAGTGTGCCCCATGCTCTCTGCACCCAGGCTCAACAGCCGTCCCTGCCTACCCTCTGCTCTCTCAACTACCAGGTCCTTTGCTCTGTTTCCTTACTGATCCTAGTCGGGGGAACCTCTCTCTCTGACAGAGTCTTCACTGTCCCCAGAGGGAATCATTATTTATTTCCCAAAGGGGACCTCTTTTACCCTTTGACCTTCCCCCAAAAGCTCCTCTACAATCTGTTGCAGGGCTTTTCAAGGAGTAGTCTCAAACCCCCTGAGTCAAGATCTGAGTCTGGGCCAGAAATTCTCAGTTCATCGTATGTCATTTCTAATGAGCTTCCTAGGAGATTTTGTCGCACAGGTCAAGTTTAAGAACCACTGCATTCATCCACCACGAGAGAGCATCTCTATAAACCTCCCTCCTTCTCTTACAGAAGTCCACCACTCCCCATGGGCAGCATCGCAGGTAGAGAAGGTGTTATGGTCAGGGCCTCTCAGAGGCCAGACCACTTCCAATTCCTGAGAATGGCAGTATTTTAGAAAAATTAAGAAATTCCAAAAGAGCATTCCAAAAATTGTGATATATTCTAAATGTTTACACTCAATAAATATATATAGTCCAATATAATTGTGCTACCTGCAGGTTTACAACTTACAAAATTTATCGTACCCAATAGCCAATGTGATCTGGTCATAGAATAGAGTTTAAAGTCATGTGTGATACCTTTTAAAAAATATAATTAGATCAGTGTACGTCTGTGGCTATGCTAATCCCATTTGGAAATAACATCAAAAGTTTACATGTAAGACTCTTCTTAAATGTGAGGCCTTGGCAATACGGCCCTCCTGATGCCTACTGTGACTGGCCCTATCTGTTATCACTTCAAAAGTGGCAAGAACCCCCTTCCCAGGATGCACGTATTCCGAGATTTGTTGTGCAGTTAAAGAAACAAAGATCACTCTCCAGGAAGATGGAGTACAGCCACCATGAAGTGGAATAAGAATAGCTGGGAGGGTCTGGGAACATTCGCAAGGTGAGTACTCCCCAAGCATGCTCTTTTGCTCAAGGCAAACCCTGCAGATGCTACTGACCTAGCCTGGGGAGAGAAAACTGCATCTGCTGAGCCAGATCAGTGCACTTGTCACTCTCTGTGACTGACAACCCTTTGTTACTCCCATTCTCTTCCCCACCTCAATCCTATAGCCAAGTCTTTATTGAAACTTCCAACCTGGTCTCCACTATGTTACAGGAAATTAAGGAAAGATGTGATGACTGTTTGGAGCAGGGTGACCCTACTGGTGGCCGTGGTAACAAGTAGTGAGATTCCCAAAGAGGAGGCGGGTAGCAAGGTCATGGGCCCCCTCACTGCGTCCAGTGACACCCTGGAGAACTGGGACTTGGTTTCAGGAAGGGAGCTGGTGGGGTTCATTCTAGTTGCATAAATTGAAATTTTCCTCCACGCTCACCTTGTTTTAATCATGAAAATCTGAATCTTTACAATCAGTGACACTCACTAGAGAAAAGGAGTTCCATAAGGAAGGGGGTTTATCCTCCTCCTTTGGGCCTCATTCCCACTTCACCCTGAGAAACCAGGATTGAAATTTACAATACTTGGCAGACACTTAAAGTTGGGGGTGTTCTGTTCATCCATTTTCTCCCCAGGGAAAAATAAAAATGCTTTCCACACCGGAAGCCTTTCTGCCTTCCTGCCACCGTACCAAAGTAAAGCAATATCTCCTTGGCAGCTTGTGCCAGGGTAAGAAAACAGTAAACCCCCGGGCAAATGCATCCAGCCGCCTGTCTGCCAGGAGAGGGGTCTGCAAACTTCCTCCTTCCTCCTCCAAACAGGCGATCTGGAGTTACAGTCTACCCATGGCTGTGTGGATTTATTTAGCTACAATGTTATCATCTCCATTGAGCCACAAGTAAGAGACAACTCTCTGCTTTTATTTTTAACCTGAAGAGATTATTTTTGAGTTAAGGCTTTAAGAATTCAGATCTATCAGGAAAGAACAGCTTGTGTAATGAACTTCCTGTTTTCATCATATTTGGACAGGGAGCCTCCTTGTTGCCTGTTATTATTACCCAGTTAATATGAACTGCCTGGAGTTTATTTTTAGCCGCGTTGACTCTATTGTAAGGACTGCATAACTGCTTTCAAAATGGGAAAATGTAATTACGGGATCTAACACTAAGTTGGGGATATTCTTGGGTCCTTTCACAAGGCAATGGCTTAAAAAATGAAAATAGACCATTTTAAATGGCTAAAGAAAACACAGTTATTTGATCCAAAATAGCCCATTGATCCTTTTACAAACTAAACACTTTCTTCACAGAATAAAGTCTCGTTTCTGTTTAAGTGACCTAAACATATGAATTTATTTCCAAGTTCAGAGTAGGGGGAGGCGAGTGAGGAGGAGAATTGGTGGAGAATAGAGGCAGGAAGGGTGTAAGCACATTGACCAAAAGAGCAGAAGATTAAAACTGTGCCGAAAGTACCAAAACACCTAACCGGTTTCTCAGTTAAGGGCTGGGAATGCTCATCTCAGTGCATACCCGTCATTCTACCGTGTGCACCCAGTGCCTCATCCAGTGGCTCCACGGGCATGAAGGCGGTCAGCATTTGGCAGCCTGCACGGGATTATGCCCTCACACTTGGTGGCCTTGAGTTAGTCACTCACACAGGCCTCTGCCTCAGCGCCCACCTCCTCCATGACTCCAGATACTTGCCCACACGGTTATGCATTTGTTCCACAGAAATGAACTGAGCGCTCAAAATATACTAGACTCCAGGAATGAAGTGGGAAATAAGACACTGTCTTTGCTCTAAGTATGATAAGAGTATTGGTAGAGAGAACTCCAGGGGATTCCAGGAGCACAAAAAAGGAGATGCCTAACCTAGCCTGGATGAGAGGAGGAAAGCTTCCTGGAGGAGGTGATGTCTTGAGCTGAGTCCTGAGGTAAAAGCTGGGCTCATCCTGAAAAATGGCATCGTAAGCTGAGGAAGAAGCTGGGACAAAGGCCCAGATGTGAAAGAGATGGAGGAAAGGCCAGGTCGCCTGACTGAAGTGGAGAGTGTAAGGGGACATAAATAGAATGAAAGCTGCAGCGTTAGGTGGGGGCCCCGTAAACCATAGTAAAGCCTTTTAGCTGTATCCTGAGAGTAACAGGGACAAGTTACAGTAAAGTTCTAAGAGTAATAATATTTAATAAATATCATAGGCATCAGTGTATGAATGGATAAACAAAATGTGGTATATACATACTGTGGAATATTATTAAGCCTGAAAAAGGACAAAAATGTTGACACATGCTACAACATGGGTGAACCTTGAGGAAATTATACTAAGTGAAATAAGCCAATCACAAAAGGATAAGTACTGTATGACTCTACTTATATGGGGTTTCTAGAGTAGTGAAATTCACAGAGACAGAAAGTAGAATGGTAGTTGCCAGGGCCTGGGGAAAGGGGAAGATGGACAATTAGTGTTTAATGGGTTTAGAACTTCAGTTTAGGGTGATGAAAAAGTTCCGGAAATGGATGGTGATGATGGTAACACAACAACATGAATGTACTTAATGTCACTGAACTGTACACTTAAAAATGGTTAAAATGGTAAATCTTGCGTTATGTGTATTTTACAATTTTTAGATTAAAAAATATAAACATAACTGCAGTGGCTGGATTTTTATTGATATAGATAGATAGATAGATAGGTAGACAGATAGACAGAGATAAACAGAAAAGTAGAGGTAGGGAGACCATTTAAGAGTTTGTTTCAATAATCCAGTGAGAGATAAAGTGGCCTGAACTTAGGCTATGTGAATAAAGAGAAGAAAACAAAGTTCAGATTCATTTGGACATTAGACTAGGAAGACCTAATACTGATCGGAAGAGAGCACTTTGGGAAAAGTAGGGCTTAGGATAGAGTCCAGATTTCTAGCTGGGGAAACTGGGTGGATGGTGATGAAGCCAGTCACTAGGAACAATGAATGATTGAAAAAAAAGAACTGTTTAATTTCTCATGGAATAATTTAGAAAGTAGATGCAATCAAGTCATTTCAATAAGGAACAAAGGATATTTCTCTGTCCATGGGATAAAAGATATAAATAGAATGTAGTTAAACCTACAACTAAAATGCAAAATTTGCTTTGCAAACCCTCAGAAGAAAGCAAACATGATCACAAGGGATAGTGAGGCTCAAAGTAGAGTGAAGGTTGGAGAGAGACCAGAGTCCAGAGGCTGGAGATGGGGTCAGGGACAGCTGCAACATATATTGCTTGATGGTTTTTAAAATGCCTTATGTTTTGACTGAGTCATTTCACCTGCAGTGGAGCCATGAGAATGTCGTGCTTCACTCCTCAGTCATCATCTCCCAACCCTCCCCTGAATGTTCCCTCCATGTCAGTCTTCCAAACCCACTCACCATTTCCCTAACACACTATACCCTTAGACGCCTCCATAACTTCTCACAGGTTCATGCCTCTGTCTTGAACGCCCTTCTCCCTCCTCCTGGACCTGGCACATTTCAACTGATTCTTCAAGATTCATTTATTTTGAGTCTGTTAACAAACAACTTTCGACCTGTGTCGGATGCTGGGTAGGGACAGAGATGATAAGACAAAGTCTCTGTCACTAAAGAGTATTGGCCAGGCAGAGAAGTAGACAGTAAACAGATAATTGCAATAAACAGGGCACTGCTGTAATCAGAAGCAGGTAACAAGTGCCACAGGAAGACAGCAGAGAGAAATACACTGCCTTGGGTTGGGGGCGTTGAGGGAGGATCACAAAAAACCTTTGCTAGTTCAAATGGCATTTGCCGCAGGAAGAATTTCCCAACTTCCCCGAGAAGTTAGCTGCTCTTTCCTCTCTGACCTCATGGAACTTTGTTTTTCCAATGCACAGTATTTAACACAGTGTACCATAATGTTAGATAGGTTCTCCTACTCACCTGTGAGCGCCTCAAGATTACAGTCCTTCACGGAACCCCTCACTGTTCAGCCCATAGTATGTGTTCAATAAATGTTCATTGGATGGGTGGATGAATGGATGGCTGGCTTAAGAGTGGTTATTAATCCTGTAATTTAACACCTTCTATGGCAAGGAACTCATTGAACCTCTGCTACTAGTTTTCTGTGAAGTCTATAGAAGTAAGAGACATGAATTAACAAGATTTTCTCACTGTTGGAAGTACTCTCTGAAAGCAGAAGACGTAACTGTCTTGGACATTCTTTACTTCTTCCAAACCTCTAAAATATCATTCAGATATTTTGGACTCTAATATGCATTCCTTTTTTTTTATTGGAGTATAATTGCTTTACAATGTTGTGCTAGTTTCTGCTGTAGAACAAAGTTAATCAGCTATATGTATACATATATACCCTCCCTCTTGAGCCTCCCTCCTACCCACCCTCATCCCATTCCTCTAGGTCATCACAGAGCACCGAGCTGAGCTCCCTGTGCTATACAGCAGCTTCCCACTAGCTATCTATTTTACACATGGTAGTGTATATATGTCAATGCTACTCTCTCAGTTCGTCCCCCCCACCCCTTCCCCTCCTGTGTCCACAAGTCCATTTTCTATGTCTGCATCTCTTTTCCTGTCCTGCAAATAGGTTCATCAGTACCATTTTTCGAATACATATTCTTAATACTCCAATACCACAACAGTTGACATCTTAGGTAGACTTTATACGCAGGCAGAATCAGCCATAGACAAAGATGAATTTTTGGTGAATTTTCTTTTCCTCATTTGACAACCTTCTTCCACTCCAGACCCTCAGAATTTCAAGGATTAAACTGGTCCTGTCAATTCAGCCACAATAAGGTGGTAGGCTGGTATGAACTCACCTTCCCAGTAGTGTTTGCATTTTGGATAAGGATGCCTTGGAAGCAAAATTATTCAACCAAAAAGTATTTTTCTGAGTACTCGTTATATACGAAATCTTGTACCAAGTGCATCAGGGAATACAAAGAGAATAAAAACATGTCCTGGTCCTCAAGAGGTTTATAGTTTAATTTGGGAGAAACTCATAGACCCATGAAATCTTAAAACACAATACAAGAAAAAATATTCATGATGGTGCATTGGTACATGGCACACTTTGGTCCCTAGGAAAAATACACAGAAACAAAAAGAAATGAACCTTAATCTAACCCTCCATCCAGTCCCCTCTACAATATCCTCAGCAGCTCTCCAGTCAAATACTTCCAGCAATAAGGCATCACTACTTCAGAAGAGAATCCATCCTGCTGCAGAAGAACACAGAAATTCTACTCATAAAAATGTGTCCATGTGTATAATCTTACATTGACCCAAAACCGGGCTTCCTATAACTTCTATCCATCTCAGAGAATGACAGGTAAAGTTCATTTGCTCTCCCTTTTCAAGGTAGCCCTTCCAGCATGTAAAGAAACACATCTACCCTAGGACCGCTCTTCTTCATGCTAAACATCTCCGTTTCCTTCAAAGGCTGCTTATCCAGTATGGTTTCCTGTGCTTGCCGTCTCAGTCATCCTCTTCAAAATATATTTAACTTGTTAGTGTCTCTCTTAAAATGTAGTACCACAAACATATTAAAAGTTAATAATATCATTAATAATATATTATTTCTACATATGTATATATAATATTTCTAGTAACTGTAATATTAATTTTGAGTTAATGTTTATATTATCAAACTACCTACTGGATATTACCACTTGGACCGTCTCAAACTTAATCTGTCCAAAACCAAACTCCTGATCTTCCTCCCACAGTCTTCCTCATCCAGTGTACGGCAAACTCCAGACTGCATTTCTTGAAGCTCTGGCTCAGACCAAAAACTCATCTCTCTTTCGTTAACTCCTTCTCTAATACTCAGCAACCCTAGTGGCTTTACTTTCAAAACAGAATCAGAATCTGACCACTTTTCCCCACTTTCACCACTATAACCTGAGTCCAAATGACCATCATCTCCCAGCTAGGTTTCCTGCTCCCACTGGTCCCACATCTCCCCATCTCAGTCTGTTCTCCAGAGTGCAACCAGATGATGCTCTTAACACATGTCAGACCATGTTGTTCCTCCACTCAAAACCCTCCAGTTGTTCCCCGTCTCATTTTTAAAGCCCTTTAAAACGGCCTGCATGCTCTGGCTCCCTCATCCCTCGATGGCCTCCCACCACTCTCCTCCCATCCTCCATTCCTGCCACATCTGTCGCCTCACTTTCCTCAAACACTCCAAGCACAACCTTGCTTTGGAGTTTCTGCACAAACTGTTCCCTCTGCATGGAAACTCTTCCTGGAGAGACATCACTCTCTCCTTCCGATCTATGCTCAGATGCCACCTGGTCACACTATTTAAAATAGCAAATTCCACCCTCACACCCAAAGCACCCTATCTCTCCCTTATCCTCTTGACTTTTCGTCACAGCACTTAATACCAACTGTTACACCATATATTTTTTATTTGTTTTACTGACTGTCTTCCCCCCTCCCCATTAGAATGCAAATTCTATAAAGGCAGGGAATTCTATCTGTTCTGTTAACTGATGTATCCTTGGGACCTAAAATGGCCCCTGGAACATATTAGACTCGCATGTTGAATGACTGAAAGAACGAATGAGTGAATGAATGAATATGTTCCAACTAGATAAACTGGGGTGAGATCTACAAAAACAATTCTACTCAATTGCCTACACTTTTCCTAATAAGATACCATAGTTTTACCCACCATCTTTTATTAATTTCTTCTTAGGATTTGGGCAAAGGTATTGGCTTAATTCAATTATGAACCTTATGTCATAATTTCCACAAATAGTAGAGCTGTAGATGCTATAATAAAATGGACCTCTTCAAGGCTTAAAAAAATCTATTAAGAACGTTCTCATCTAATTTTGAATTTTAATGATTAGTTACAACAATGAGTAATTAATTTTGATATTTATAGAAAATGAAATGCATTTTTTCCTTTCTGAAAATCTAGCACTTCAGGAACAGCAAATTCTTGGAGAAAAAAATTCTAATGAGATCATTAAAATTGATAGTGTTGTACTTACCTAAGCCGTTAACAGGCACAACAACTGAATGGGCACCAAATAATATCCTCCTTCTTGTGCCTGACTCTGCTATCTGAGTTCACCACTTCCTCCAATCTGTACAAAACTGCCATTGGAGGAGTTCTAGGGATAAAGCATGAGCTTCCCGGTACCTAAGGCACAAAGACAAACACCTGGTTTCTAACTTGTGTTACAAGCAAAGCTAATGTTCTAAATCCAGAAGGAATGTTATCACTTAATTTTTTTAACAACAGATTTTAGGTAACATGAGGTACAACATCCTCAGCAATATTTGCAAGAAAAAAATGCAAAAGCATGTTCCAATAGATAATTCTTAAACTGAATCTCATAAAGGCGCAGAGCGTAACACTAGATTTTTAACTTGGTGAGAGCATTTCTATCAGGAACAGAGGTTATCCAGCCCAGATATGTTGCTTCCTGATACTACAACGAATCACAAGAACAGAGATTAGAGTCCCTAGAAGAGGGATGGAGAGCTCACCCGTTCATTAAATCGTCTCTCTCCAATATTAGGTGTCTGAGGTGAGCCTTTGGCAAGTGCACAGTTAAAGTCACTTCAGGACTGAATTCGCTGACAAGTGCCTGAAGTGCCAATAGTCTTTGATGTTGATTATCCATACGCTTTCAACACCAGATGTGCAGGAAGTCAGGCTGACATTCTGTTGTCAATTTTTGAAGAAACTGACTTGTATCCTTGCCATTCCATTTCTACTCAAAGATAAGCTGCAGGGGTTCCTGCAGGTGACATCAGCGTTTCCCTTAAAGTGGAGTTTGAATCCACTCACATACTTCGACACTCTTAAGGACCCTGAGTTTTTCACTATACTGCAGATGATTTGGTCCAAGACCTTTCTTAGGACAGGTGTAACCCATCAACCATTTCAACTATTTTTAAAAAAGAAAAGAAAAGCAACAAAATGAAACACCCTCCTATGGGCCCCGCCGAACTAATACTTGGTGTGCCTGCCAGAATGAGTTAGCTGCAACAAATAAAATAAAATGATTTTTAAAATGCTCCTTTGGACCAGAAGGAGTCGACTGCTTGTCAAGGTTAGCTGATATTATCCACTTTAACGTTGGAGAGCATCTGCCAAATGCAGCGATTTTAGCTCCGATGAGTTGAGGCTAGGCTGCTCTTTCTAACAATAATTAGTCAGCAGGTTCAGCTGCTTCTGTTCTAGTATTGTTTATTGCAAAACATTACCAAAACATTGACAAAGCTCAAAAGAAAGAAAAATCCACCCAAAATTCTGCCATCCTACAAACCAAACTGTTTACATTTTTTTTATGCTCCCTTTCAGTCCCTGTCCATATGCAGACAGAATTGTTACAGTTGTAATCATAGCACAGACACAATTTTGTAGTCAGGTTTGTCTCAATTAGAGTTTTTAAAGCGTTTTTCCAGTTCACTCTCTCATCTTCATTTCTGCTACTAGGAACACTTCACCCCCACCATTCCTAGTGACCTCCCGTGGGATCTTAAGTGTTGAGGAAGGCTGAAAAAGAATAATAATCAACAGAATTAGGGGAAAGGGTTAAGTTCCCTGTGTAAAGGATGGAGTCTCTAGAATTAAACTTGTGTGGAAAGGATTTCTTTCACCCTTTGTTCCCGTAGTTGGAAACCTTTATGAAAATCGCTATATTTCCCCACCATCAGGCATGTTTTCATTATATTAATAAAGAGGCCTCGCAGGTATTTTCTCTTTACCTAGTTTGTTTTTAAGGCCTGCACAGTATTTAGGACATAGGCATATAGAGACATCTTTTCTTCCAACTGCTATAAGAATTTATGAAACTTGGAATTTTTTAAGTGTGGCTACTACTCCATGCTATATTCACATGAACATGAAGTGATATACGCAGCTGTCAAAACACTGGATACCTGGATGCATCTTTTTACATTTTAACTTGTATTCTTCAGTCTCTGGCTTCCACACCAGGCTGCACATCACTCGTCTGGGGGTGGGGAATCAGTAAAAAGAAAAAATACAGACCCCAGGGCTCACCATTGATCAGGTGAAGCAGAATCTCTGGGGCTGTCTTTGGACTGATGGTTATAACACTGTACATTTAAAATGGCAAAAAGCGTCTGTCTTTCTTGATAACAGCTCTGACTGTTATGGTTTGTGGATTTTTACACGGATGGTAGGGAAAAGGACTATAAGGATTTGGATAAGGAATGGAAGAAGAATGCGGCCTATAGATGCTTTGTTGAAATGTCCTTCTTTGAGTTAGGTAGACCCAAAATGTGAATCACCTGCTCGGATAACCCTAGCAAGCATCAAGAAGTAATAGTTTTGGGGCTTCCCTGGTGGCACAGTGGTTGAGAATCTGCCTGCTAATGCAGGGGACACGGGTTCGAGCCCTGGTCTGGGAGGATACCACATGCCGCGGAGCAACTAGGCCCGTGAGCCACAACTACTGAGCCTGCGTGTCTGGAGCCTGTGCTCCGCAACAAGAGAGGCCGCGATAGTGAGAGGCCCGTGCGCCGCGATGAAGAGTGGCCCCCACTTGCCACAACTAGAGAAAGCCCTTGCACAGAAACGAAGACCCAACACAGCAAAAATAAATTAATTAATTAATAAACTCCTACCCCCAACATCTTCTTAAAAAAAAAAAAGCACTCTGTGTCTGAGAGATCCTAGTGATTTCACCTTGGACAAATAACTTAAAAAAAAAGAAGAAGAAGTAATAGTTTTGTGTTTTTGCGAGCCGACCTAGCCTCTGCCTTCCATACACAATCCTGGAACCCTGAGGAGGCCACAGCCACAAAGGGGGAGGATGTCTGGTGTTGATAATGTTGGGGCAGTATATATCAAATCTTTTCTTTTTTTTTAATTAGAATGCTTTGACCCTGGAAAGCTTTCACTTTCAATTCTATGTTCTATACTGTTTCAATTTTTATAAGCATGGATTCATGCATTATTGGTTCATTTCTTTTTTTAAAAATTGAAGAGTGGGTTATACCCATATGCAGTCCTTTCAAAGGAATGCTCTCACCTGTTCTCCAATGTGTCCTGGAATCTGATGAATCAGATCACTAGTCCCTCCTCTTCAGAGGAAACAAATGAGGGAGAGGATCTAAGGACAGAATCTTTTCCTCTCTCCCTGCATTAGGCAAAGAAGGAGAAAGGCTTTCCAGGAACAAATAACAAGAAAAACAAAGGAGTGGAGGTACTACATAGGTTGGTGTGTTCAAAGATTTAGTGATTCATTATCCAACTCCTACTTACCAACCAGGGTGCAATTTTGTCCCCTGGGGGACATTTCAGCAATGTCTGGGGTTATTTTTGGTTGTCATAACTGGGAGAAGAGAGTACCACTGGCATCTAGTGGGTAGAGGCCAGGGATGCTGCTGAGCATATTAGCATGGCACAGGATAGCCCCGCCCCCCAACAAAGAACTATCCAGCCCCAAATGTCAGTAGTGCTGAGGCTGAGCCCCGGGCTGTAGCATGCAGTGCTAGGCAGTGAGCAGCTTGTAGGAAATAAACCTGAGAAGCTCATTTAAAAAAAGCCAGATCGGGGGAGGCCTTATATTTTATGCCAAGGAGCTCGGGTCTCTTTTTACTGTGGATGATGGAGAGCCAATGAAAGGAAGTTACCTGATCAATTTGGATTTTAAATATATTGCCCTGAAGGGTAAATCAGAGGAGGCCAGTTACTGAAGGCAGAGAAAGCCCTTAGGGTGCTGCTGTGAAAGCCCAGAGAGGAGTGTGAGGGCCTGGACAAGACATGGCCAGAGGGATCGACAGGGCAGCCAACACACATTTAGGGTGTAAAAGTCAGCAAGTGTTGGGAATTGAATGGATGTGGGAAGGGCAGGGAGGATTCCAGGATAACTCCCAGGTTGCTTGTTCAGATTATTGGATGGATGCTGGTTAGATACAGAAAGAGATTTAAGGAAGAAAAAATAATATATCTATAAAATATAAAGGTTTTACAAAGTCTTAGGTATTCTCTGGAGGAGATAAATAACAGAATCTACTCATATAACAAATATTTTAATAGCCATTATCTGTAAAAAATTAGTTTATACCTAGAGCTGGTTAGCTCCTTATGCAAGCAAGCTATTAGATTGAGACTTAGTCTTTCAATTTAAGGGAAAAAAATGTGATGTTATTTTGAGGAAGTCTCCAAGAGCCTTAATGGTTCTGTGATTTCAGGAGATGGAGGGTTTCCCCTTTTTAATCTAGAGTCAACTACACTTAGAGATCATCATGAGGGAACCATACCTGCGGAGTTAATTAAGGTAAATAGGTTGGCAAGGGCTTCAGCCAACTACTCAAGCAAGATCAAAATAATTCTGGCAGCAGAAATTTTCTTCTGGAGCTCTTTTCAGCCTTGAAAGACTGGATTTTTTAGAGCTGATGAAAATAATGGATTCTGGCTATGGAGAACACTGGGGACAACAAAATGCAGAGAGGCGAAGTAGTAATCGAAATGATTGGTTTAGTAATCAACCCATGCACATGATTCTGAATTTCTTCATCCTGAAGTGATATCAAGGAAGATAAAGTCCCCAAATGTGGAATGTTGGTGTCCCTGTGGTCAAGCCCAAAATATTCCAGAATAATTTAATTTTTGAAAAGGACAAGTTGTTTTTAAAAGAACTGTAATTTAATGACTCTTTGGATGACTTGATCTCAGTTATATTTGAGATAATATCTTGATAGTATGGCCTGGAACTTTTTCTCTTTCTGATCTCTCTTATAAAGCAAGAAATAAAAGCACTTGTTTTTTGAATAGTCCAGCGACATAGTAGTATAATCACAATTTGTTAATATTATAAATAGTTATTCATGAAGACTTCCAGAATAAAATATGTGCCATAAATTCTTTGTTGTCATACATTTATTTTTTCACTTCAGTTTAACTTCATTCCTAAAATCTCACTGATTGAGTTACATGTAGGGACAGATGCAAGGACATTTTGAAAGTTCAGATTAAGTTTAAGAGAAAAATATTTACTTTCAACCAGTCTAAAATATCCAAGTCGAGGTTGTAGATAAGCTCTGAAGAACTAATTCTTCAATCATCAATAATGCTGCCTCTGGTTGGAAAACTAAGAGAAAGTCCACGGATTTATCCCATAGCCTGCCATTTACCATTATTGGACTATGATTATAAATGGGTTTGATAAGATAGTTTCCTCTTTGATTCAGACAGTTTATCCTGGAGAAGTGCCTTAAAAGGAAGAATTAGACAATTGCAGGTTTCTGATGGATGTAGCTCTGGTGGACCCGCTGCCAATCCTGGCATTCACATCCCCTGAAATTATGTCAGCTAATGAATACTTAGAAAACATAAAGTTCAGAAGGCTGTCAAATTACTGTACAATTTGAAGTACCAGTATGCACATTGTAGGAAAAAACATATATGTTAAAACCTAGATCAGCCTTGTGAGGAGCTGGAGTAGTCCATAAATTCCATAAAGTCTATAAATTTCATTTTTATTCAGTAGGTGCCACCTAGGTGCTGGCCACCATGACAGAAGTTTTCACAACAATGTATTTCATCTATCCAACAATCCTTTGAAGTAGTCATTGTAGTCTCCCATTTAGAGATGAAGAAGGAGACCTGAAGTTCAAAGTCATCTTTCTAGTAATTGTTGAAGTCAGGATTTAATTCAGGTCTTCTGACAAAAAATCTACTTCTTGGGCATTACACTGTTCTATCTCTTAAAACTTCTAAAAGCATGATAAACTAAGTTCATCATTTTCCTTCCCGATTTAGCTCCTTCTATTGAAAACTCACCATCCCTCTGTCTCCTCCCCCCAGGGCCAATCAACTGTCAACTCCTCCTATTTTTGAGGGCTCCTATCCTGCCTTCAAAACCCTTGCTATTCAATGTGGTCATGAACCAGCATCATTGGCACCACCTGGGATCTTATTATAAACACAGCATCCCAGTCCCCACCCAGACCTACTGAACCAGAACCTGCATTTTTATAAGATCCCTAGGTAATTCATGTGCACATCTCTAGTCTAAGTGACTAGCCCCTCTCCATTCCTGCTACCACCGTTATTCATCAGGCTCTCAGTGTCTCTGATCCTGAGCGTTTACCAATCCCCTAACTACTCTTCCTCTGTTTTGGTCTCTCCCTAATCCCTCATCACCCAATTCCTGTTCATAAACCACCAACACATTGACTTTTCTAAAGAAAAGATTGAGTCACTCTCCCCCACCCCCAACTCAAAAACTTCCACTTGCTTTTCAGGGCCAATGAAAAATAACAATAGTTAACAAGTACATCCTTTGTGCCACATATTTCTTAAACCCTTTACATTAATTAACTTGTTCACTCCTTAATCAACCCTGTGAAATTGATACTATTATTAGCTCAGTTTTAGAGATGAGAAAACGGACACTGAGCGAGGTTAAATAACTTGCCAAAGGTCATGCAGCTGGTAAATGGTAGAACCAGGATTAAAGCTGCAGCAAACTCTTTAGCCTGGCATCGAATGGCCTCCGCATTCACATGAAAAAGGAAGGGAGGGTCTTTGCCCAAGTACCCACTTTTTGCCGGGAACTTTACTAAGAATTTCCTCTGGATTATACCATTTAAACCTCACAACAACCCTATAGCAAGGTTTTGATGTTATTATTCCAATTTTTACCGGTCAAACTAGGAATGAGAGAAAACTGAACCAAAATTCAGTTAACTCCAAGCCAATATAATTTCCACTGTATAGCGCTACTATTCCTTCCACCTGGAAGGTGTTCCCTGCATCTCTGAAGGCCCTAATTTCACTGCCTTTTAAGGCCAGTACAAATCTGAGGCACAAATTTTCCCCTTTTCCTCCAATTTGGATGTACTCTTTCCCTCCTCTGAAATCTTTTTCTTTTTTTAATATTTATTTATTTATTTATTTATGGCTGTGTTGGGTCTTCATTTCTGTGCGAGGGCTTTCTCTAGTTGTGGCAAGCGGGGGCCACTCTTCATCGCGGTGTGCGGGCCTCTCACTATCGCGGCCTCTCTTGTTGCGGAGCACAGGCTCCAGAGGCGCAGGCTCAGTAGTTGTGGCTCACAGGCCCAGTTGCTCCGCGGCATGTGGGATCCTCCCAGACCAGGGCTCGAACCCGTGTCCCCTGCATTGGCAGGCATATTCTCAACCACTGCGCCACCAGGGAAGCCCCTTCCTCTGAGATCTTAATAGCCCTTTACCTCCAATTTTCTTTTGGCACGACTTCTATTTTCTTTTATGGTTATTTTATGGTTATTTTTGTATGTGTGTAAATATGTATATACATGAACCATGATTCAGTAACTGTGATTATTGTTCCTGAACTGTAAGAAGATTAATCTAAGGAAACAAATGAAATTAGAGCCATTATATTAAGAAAATTTAATATGAATTCATGAACAGGAAAAGATACAAGTGTGATAATTGAGAGTTGAAACAAGAATTATTATCCTGGTTAAGATAGAATTTGAGAAACAGACAAAAGTTAATATTTACTACTTAATTTCTTCCCATAAAATCAAGCAAAACTCTGTTATGAGTTGATTTTCATGCAAGATGTTTCTGGATTTTCCACCAGCTCATCAGTTATTTTCTGTCACTTTGCTTACATCTTTCATTCTATTTTATTTTTCCTGACAGCCATTATCTGTTATAAACAATCATTTCAGATGGCTCCATTTTGATAATAGTTCCAAAATTACCTCAATATAATTCCAACCTTTTCTTACTACCTGGCATATATCATCCCACAAATAGCCCACTTTAAATTAAATGGAATATGAAAGGAAAGAAGACTTGGCTTAAATATTCTTTTAAGGACTCCTATTGTGATAATTCCTGTAACACTAATAAGCCATTGGCAAGTAAGTTTAAAAGTTTACCAGTCCACTATTTTTCCAAGGCATATGTCACATACCATATTGTCAGCCAAATAATAAAATTTATATTTTCTACTATTCGTTATTATTTATTATTATTACTGATCCCCAGTAAAGAGATTTATGGTCTTATAACTGCATACAATTTTATAATTCAATAAGTATTTTCATATTGGCCACAACCAAGAAAAGTTTCATTTCCTCTTTGACTGAGACTGACTCCCACAACTAAATAAAGGTCAGTGGTCACTATTCCAGTAATTCTTTTTTTTAACGTGCTTCAGAAAGCAGAGATCTAAAGTGTATTTCCAAAAGCGTTTTAAGATTCACTTTAAGAGGGGGATGTAGTAGGCAGCTTTGGACCTGAATCCTTTCTGGAGAGAGCATCTCACCTGGTTTCCATGGAACACCCTGTAGGACAAACTGAAAGGTGTTTAAGTCAAAGGAATGTCCAAAAGCCAAAACGAACTTCACACATATCAATTTTTTTTTCTATTTGATTCAAAAGAGAACTGGAACTAAGTGGAAGTATCATTATACTTACAGTGCTGTAAACTCAAAAGGGCCTTGAAGTTTCGATAATTTAACAGCACTAGAATGTACATTTCATGAGGGGAGGCACCTCGACTCTTGCTCATTGCAGATTTTTCCGGCATTTGGCACAGTGTCTGCCATATAATATGTGCCTAATAAATACTTGTGTAATAAATGAATAAACTCCCCTCATTACACTGATGAGGAAATTGGAGGCCAAAGCAGTCAGATGACCTAACCAAGGTCACACAGTAACTTTGAAGCTGTCCCAGCACTTAGAACTTCAGTCTATAACCCCTCATTTGGTATCATTTGTGCTGATTTCAACAGAAGCAAATGCAGATGTTGAGGTGGGGACAGAAGTGAATGAAAAGTGAAAATAAAATAGAAGTCTGGAGACTATTTTCAAACACCTCATCAGAAGCCAAAAATAAAGTTTATATAAGATTGGAAAAGGAGTACAACAAAAAAAATTTTTTAATTAAAAACTCTTCCAAGAATAAACAAACAAAACTCCCACCTTGTCTGATTGATGGCCACAAAAATTACAGAGGTTTTAAAAAAACAATTTTTAATAATAGAAAATTAGCCCATTTAAGGAAAACAAGGAAGCCCACAAAACATAGCAGGTTAGCCATAAACTGAAAACTAGACCAAATATAATTTGAAAAGTACTTTGAGAAGGACTCCAAAGGCAATAAAACCCTTTTTATAACACATTTTTTAAGTGGGCTGAAGAATCTACGTAACAATTTAATGATCAGCGTCTAAAAGAGGTACACTCAGGGAAAAAGATCAGACAGCAGTTGAGTAAATGAATCATTTTTCTTGGTCTTTGGGGGGGGAAAAAATGCTAGAGGGGAGATTCATGCATCATAAATGACTTTTGAAACATACAAGTCAGTTCTACTATAGCAAATAGTGAAAATTCTTACTAAAATTCTGCTAACCATCATCAAGTAGAGAAAAACAGGCAGAAAACATTGTCTACTTCTATTTAAAACTAGTTTATCCATACTGGAAGAAAACATACATTTCTGACTAATCACTTTATTCCACTATCTCATTTAAACTTCAAAATAATATGAGGATATAGGTATTACCCCTACAGATAAACAGACTGAAGTTTAGATAGGTTAAGTAATGTGTCCTATTTAACACAGCAAATAAGAGCCTGTATATGAACCAAGGCTGGTCAAACTTCTATATCAAGATTTTAACCACCACGTCACACTGCCTTACTCTTACCCCTTCTTTCTTTTTTTTTCCCCCTTTGAATATAGCTGAATTGGTTTGCCCAAATCTCACCATGATGTAACACATTAAACAGCCAGGTTTCTAAATATGTGCAAGGAGGGACCTTGTCATATTTGACTTTGTGTCTCTAAAACCTAACCATTGCTTAGCACAAGGTAAATGTTCAGTAGGTGTTTGATAAATTGAAATGAGTTGGATAAACGTAACGCATATTGTAGTACCATGGCAAATTTCTGACAAGAAACACAGTTGGTTATGTCTGGGTTCACAAAGTCTATACTTTAAAAATTGAGACTTAAAGGACTGCAACAGATAAAGGTTAGATTTTCCTACAATCAATACGTTGGCTCTGACATAAAGAAACAGCCACTGTACGGGACTTCCCTGGTGGTCCAGTGGTTAGGAATCCGCCCTTCCATTGCAGGGGGCGTGGGTATGATCCCTGGCCGGGGAACTAAGATCCCACGTGCTGTGCAGTCAAAAAAATAAAATAATAAAATAAAATAAACAAAGATGTATTCAGAAAAAGAAAAAGAAACAGCCACTGTAGTTGTAGGTATCAGTGGATCACAGAAAATCAGTGCATTAGGCAGAGTTTCATGTTGCAAACAATAAGGTTGACATTGGCTACTGGAAAAAAAAAAAAAGAGAATTCACTGAAAACTACTGGGTAATTCACAGAATCAACACAAAGACGGAAGAACTAGGCTCAAAATATAAGCAGAAACCAGGAAAATATAGGTAACCAGAACCACTGACAAGGTCACATGCCAGGAAGAGCCTGGTTAGGTGCTCAGCCATCACCGCTGAACTTTGGGTGGCACAGCTGGATCGCCACCACTTACAGCTTAGGGAACTCTGCTAAAACTGCTGACAGTCATCACTGGACTGGACACTGGACGCCACAGCCACCACCACCACCACCACCACAAGAAATGCTAAACTGTCCCTGCTTCTTTAGGTAACTAACCGCAGATTCAAATTCTTGGGCAGGAGACTATGGCTGAAGTTAGTCAGTCTAAACTTAAGCTGCAAGGGAGAAAAAAATAACTGGCTTTTTTGGCCTCCGCCATGGGTGGGCTCTGCTTCTCCCCAAGTCTACACAAGATTCCACAAACACAGAAAGTGAATTTGAATGCTGGGTGACCACAATAAAAAAGATGTATTTACTACAAAATTACAACCTGAGAATATTCTAGCTAAGGGGGTCTCCAAAATCTAGTAACGACCTCCAGGTTAATCCTGTTTAGGAAGTGGAATGCATTCCTAGAAAAGGGACCATGATTTTATCAGCACTGTAGAGGGACATTACCGCAGGGGTTGCATGAAGGCACATTTCCTGCATCAGAGACTGACAATTATGGTTTCATTCCCTTCAAAGTCCCTGAACTTATGACATGCCTGTGGCCATAATTTCTTACCACACCTGTTCAGACATTTGTTGATTACTTCCTCCTAGGCTACAGTGAGGCTTCTGAAGCCCTTCATAATGACAGTGATGATGGTTTACATTTACTAAGTGCCCAGAGCTGTGCTAAGAGCTTTACAGGTACTAAGTCATTTTATTCTCACAATTACCCTATGAAGTAGGTACTATGATTACACTCATTTTATGGATCAAGAAAGTGAGGCAGAGAGGTCACTTAACTTGCACAAGGACACACAGCAGGAAAGCAGCAGGGCCATGGCTGGAACCAGGCAGGCTGGCTATAGAACCTCTCCTCTTCACCACCTCCCTTTGAGAGGATTGCCAGCAATCCCTACTGGACTGCTGGCTTATACCATTTATTTCCTTGATCAGATCAGCCACTACAGAGAATTAGCATTTTACACATCCAGCGTAGTACTTTTGTGGCACCTCCAGCACTTCTACTTGCACACCTTTATCAACCCTTATGGATCAAACCTACTTACCAGAAGGAAACAATGTTGAAAAGGAAAATCATAATAGAAAGAACAAGCAAACAGGGTGATGAGTCCCACTCACCAGCTCTGGCTGACTGTGAGCTTTGGATGGATCTCAATCTGCTGCATTTGAACTATGCAGTTAAAATAACTATACAGTCAGCCAACCACATCCACGGGTTTTGCATCCGCAGATAAACTAACTTTGGATCAAAAATATTCAAAAAAAAATTCCAGAAAGTTCCAAAAAGCAAAACTTGAATTTGTTGCACACCAGCAACTATTTATATAGCATTTACATTGTATTTTTTATATAACTGAAATAATTTTTAATTGAAACAGTTACCAGCTCCAGTTGAAATCACAGCAGTTTCTTAAAGCTATAATGATCTGTCAACTCAAAGAAGTATAATTATTAGCCTATAATTTGCTTGTATACAAGGGAAATCAATCAAGATTGTTTTCATGTCCTCTTAACACAGCAAAAACAGGATTTAGATACGAAAAATAAAAAATAGAGAGAGAGAGAGAGAAGAAAAACCACAGTTTGAGAATAGTAAACTTTGTTTTCCTTTCTTTGGCAAGCTACTTATTACCTGTCAGTAAACAAGGAAGCCAGGTGGGGTATCCAAGCCTTGGTGGGGCACCTGAGTCATCAAGGAAAATAATTCCGATAATTTAATGGTCCTTCAAAATCTTTAGGCATTTAAACTGTGACATCTTCAAGACAGGGTGTCTCTACTGTGTCTATCTGTGCCTTCCTTCTGCACCTCCACCTCCATTAGGCCAGGGCTCAGCATCTCCCTCACTAGAATCTCTCAGATCTTTAACAGATGTAGAAATAAAGTTGCTGATAATAAATTTTTTCCAAAGCAAGTTGGAGCATGATAAACTGATCTTAAAATTCTGAAGAGAAGATGTACAAGTATAGCCTTGAAAATTTTGAGGGCTTATCATTTACTGAGAAGGGAGTTTTCAAATATCTTTGATTTGAATTTGTGTATTCTTTTAGTTATGTCATTCTTTGTTTTATACATTTTGAGGCTGTTATTATGTGCATATAAATTTAGATTTATATACCTTCCTGGTTAACTAAAACTTTTAACATTATGAGGTGTTCCTCCTTGTATTTACAACTATTTACATAGAATTTACATGGTACTAGGTATTATAAGTAAACTAGAGATGATTTAAAGTATATGGGAGGATATGCAAAAGTTATATGCAAATACTAAACCATTTTTTATAAGGGACTTGAGCATCTGCAGATTTTGGTATCCATGGGGGGTTCCTGGAACCAATTCCCCTTGATACTGAGGGATGACTGTATTACCATAATGCTAAGTGCTGTAATGAACGTATATACATTTTTTTCCATTGCACTTTGTCGCCTGGGTGTCCTTGCCCTGAACCCATTCATTTCAGGGCTAGGAAATCTCAGGGTCATCCCCCTGCCATATGCCCACAACTTCCAGGCAAACTTCAGCTTCTGAATCTTAGTTACCTTCTTTCAGAAAATGGACATCTGTCCTCAGTTTAAAGAATAAAAATGTTCCATCCATGATCCCTCTCAATTATATTATGTAACAGACAGGGCTCAAACAGGAAAACAGAGCCACTCTAAGTACTTAAAGAAGAGGGAAGGCAATGCAGTGAATTGGTTATACAAGTGACAGATGAGCCGATAAGCCAGAGGACAGTGAAGCAACTCAGAGCTTAGCAACAACAGGAAGCCACTACCACCCCTGGGTGGAGGACAAAAGAAAGAGGTGGTGACACTGGAGCCTGGGATGTAAGCTCTCCTAGGCAAATGTGAAAACCCCTGGTCTATGTAAACATTTCTATAAAACAATACTTACCACTTCCCCACATTCTAAATCAGTGCTTATAATCTTCTGACAATCTTTTTTTTTCCCCTAGATTATCTGAACTTCAGAGTTCAAACCCCAGGTCTTTGCATTTTTTTCTAGACAAGATTCTGGTCTTCTGTCTTCTAGAGAACAAATTTTGACCAGCCTTAGATGTGAATCAGCCCTCCTGACCAATCTTCTAGCTCTTCTTAAATCATCTCACTTGTTCTACCTGATTTTCTAATGACATTGTTAACTTGGACTACTCATAGTACACTCGGCAAAAGTGTTATCAATACAAGTCATCTAACATCTTAAGGACATTAATAAAATAATATTAACAAAATGCATGGAACAGATTATAGAGAGGAAGGATGAGAAAAGTTGCAACTCTTCAGGTTTCAAGGTAACAGAAACCCAGCTTAAATTCAATTAGGCAAAAGGAGGAATGTATTGGTTTGGGTGCTACAAGAAGGGCAGGACTACAGGTGGACCACAAAGACAGAGACTTGAATATAAGCAACCTTGGAACCAGAAACGTGAGTCCCACCAGGATATTCTATCTCATCATTGCTTTTTTCTGCAAGTTTATTTTATTCATTTAAACTAGCTGCAAGCATATGATGAGGAAAATGGCTGCCAGCAGCTACCATACTTCATCTCGGCTTTACAGCCAGAGAAGAACAGCCCATACTTTGAGTACTCCCTAGTTCAAAAACCCAAATGATTAGCTCTGACCACCCATTCTCCATCAACTGTGACCAGGTGCAAGGTCTGTAAGAACATAGCAGCTCACATTCAAATCAACTGCTTAGAGTGAAAAAAGGAGTATGTCCCAGAAAGGGTGGATGATGTTCCCAGAAGAAAAGGGAAACCTGGTGGGCAGACAAAATAACAGACATTTACTACAAATAGTATAACCTGAGCCCCAAAATACCTATTCCGGTGAAGGAAGAGAAAGAGGCCAAAAGGAAGAGAAAGATTTAGGGAAAACACTTAACATGTGATGATGAAAGCAAAAGCTTATTTATGTGGAAACAGATTTCTTTCCACTGCCTTCTTCCAGATAAGATTTTTAGATATGTAATATTAGTCCTAAAATGTCCCAGCTCCTCACTTCCCATACCTAACACAGCACCCAGTGCAATACAGACCAAATCCTAATCCCCTTAATCCAGTCTATCCTTATGCTTCTTCTCCTCAACTAATATGCCAAAATACCACACAAGATTTTGTGTAGTCTAACAAGCTCAACCTCCCACTTTCTGACAAAATTATAAGTAAGTAAAAAGATGGAAGTTAGTCACAACTTTAAAACTCATTATTTGATTAAAACAAAAATAACTACCTTAAAGATGGGTTGCATTTATTCTTCAGCGACATCAGCATATCATAAATGATTTGGAGGAAAATAGTTGTATCAACCAGGAATTTGATTTTTAAAATCAAAATCAAAAATTTGAATTTGTAGGAACAGTTGAATCAAACAGGAATTAGGTTGGTAATTTGGCTAAAATTTAGTAATCTATCCTAGTCTTAAGTGGTTAGACTAAATTTTAATCCAAAATAAATCTATTCTGGATAGATTTACTGCATTGTATTTCTCCTGTATTGTAAATCCTCAATAAATGCTTATTATATAAGTAATACAGCACCCATAGGCACAGAAAGAAAGAAAAACTTAACTCTTCCTTTAGGGAGGAGGTCAATAAGAGCATCATGAGCTCACTAAGGGGATGGAGTAAGTAAAGGAATTGTAGATAAGGGAAGAGTATGTGCAAAAACAGAGGTCTGAACAAGCAGGAGAATGCCAATTAGTTAACTATTAGAAGAATGGAGAATACAAATGGGAGAGTGGTGAGAGAGGCAATAAAAAAAGTTGGCAGAGCTTGAATCATAAAGGGTTTTATAGTTCATGTTAACTAATTAGATGTTCATTCTGAAAACATGGGAAGGCTGAAGATTTTTTAGTTGGGAATGGGTGAGGGAGAAGAAAAATGATCATATTTGCAGTTTTTACATTTTATAATAATCTTGCTGAAAGCACTGAGGAGATAAAATGAAGAGATCTGGGCCAGAAGCTAAGGAGAACCATTATAGGTGAATATTATATTAATTCATGGGGTAAATAATGAATGCTCCAAATTGAGACATTCTAAAATATTTCATCAAAAGAAATAATAGGATTTGAATCTTGGATATGAGGGAAAAGGCAGAGACTAGGGTTTCAATTTCCCAGCTGAATATGTTGGTGCCACAATCCAAGATCAAGAATATAGAAGGAGAATGTTTGTAAGGGGGCAATAATGAGCCCAGTTTAGGACATAGTATGTTTCCTGTGGTAAGTCCAGGAGAAGCTGCCCAGGAAACACTCAAACTTGTATGTTTATCATCTGGGACAGAGGCCTGAGCTAGAGAAAGAGATTTGAAACTATGAGAAGAAAGGTGGTAATTCAAGCCATGCAATTGGATGAAATAATCTAGGGGAGTGTGCAGAATAAAAAAGAGGAGTCCCTAGGACAGAGGCCCGGATTGTATCCAACTTGTTTTTACTTTGGCCTATTTCTCAATTAGAAAATACTCTGGTTTATAAAAATTAAAAATATAAGAAAAATTGTACTTTAGTTGAAAAATTGGCATAGGACATACAGGGAAAATTTTTATATGAAAAAATATAAATAGCTAAACATTAAATATATGTATATACATATATATGTGTGTGTATATATATAGATAGATATAGAGATATAGATATAGATATATACACACACACACACATATACACACAGTAGAAGATACAGTTGATTCACTTAGAGGCGGGTAATGACCTTCCACAGAGCAACCCCCTCCAAGGACCTTGAGTGGAAATATTCTGCTTTCAGCTCAAGTGGGTAATGGGTATAGAAATAGACAGATGGCATAACCCACACAGATATTTTTCTTGAAGGCCAAGGGCTAACCTCTTGTACTAGTTCTTTGATAGCTAGAGAGTGTCCTGAAGGCCCTTCTGAATGGCCCGCATTTTGCCCAGGTCATGGAAGACATCCATGATATGAGAGCTGCAGTGATTTGAAGGGAATTAGCAGGGCTGCAAGTAACAGCTACTATGGAACTGAATGCCATAAAGAGTAACAAAAACTCTGCATGAGAATTCTATGGCAGTAAGAAAGGTAGGTCCCCAAACTTCCTGTGGACTGATATCAGTGGCTTCAATGACAGGTAGAATTGTTTACATTATATAGTTGTAACATTTGGGTATGGACATAAAGCCAACCACCCTTTTACTAACATGATATACCTCTCTGACTTGGAAAATCTCTGAAGGGAAAAATGAGTCTCACCCTTGAGTTCTCAAATACACATTTTTCATAGTTGACTTTGAGATACTATAAGAGGCTTGTAAAAACTATCCAAAGAACGGACTTTTGTTGACAGTAAATCATAGAAGTATATCATGTCACCCAAGAAGACTGATTCCTCAGTCCCAGCAGTCATCCAAGATGTTGTTCAATGGGTGTTGGAAGATGGCCAAGGAGTGCAGATGCCAAACAGCCTTGCAATATATTCAGACTCATCAAAATATGCCTGGGAGGATAGTGTTTACTTGCCATTTCTCCAAAAAACAAAGTTATAACTGCCCTGGCTGTCAAATTTCAGAAAGATTTATGCCCCATGTTCAGGAAGATCAATGATAATGATAATAATAACTACCATTTATTGAGTACCTATCATGTGTCAGGCCCTATGCTAAGACCTGTACATATGTTAGTTCATTTAATTCTCACAACAGCCCTATGGTGGATAAATAATGCTTATAGCAACTTCTTCCAGGTCACATAGTTAGAAAGTGGTAGAGCCAGAAGTCAAACCCAGATCTTATTGATTCCAGTGCCTGTCTGTGGTGGTCTTTGCTTTATGCTATATTGCCTCTTCTACTGAGGGCTGGTACAGGCTGTGTATATGAGCATGCTAAAGTGACAGCTGTCATTCTAGAAAAATTAAACACCACTCTTTTTCTCATTAAAGAGAACCAAGATAGCTCCTGCAGGAGGTGTAGAAAGCTGATAAATCCACCACCATAAGTGTTGTCATACTCGAAAAGAACTTCAGCCTTGGGTTAAAAAGAAAGAACAGCTTTGGTTCTGTGGCGGTAGAAACACCAGTTCCAGCTCCACCATGTGCCATCCTAGTGATGGGCACAGAACATGGGGGCCAGGATAGCTCTTCTGCCTTCCCATTTGAGAATCCTTACCTGTACGTTGTAAAGTTGTTCAGAATCCCTGGCACAGAGGTAGCAAATGGGATGGCACAAGCCA
The DNA here is from genome assembly GCF_003676395.1 of Aethalodelphis obliquidens. Classification (NCBI taxonomy): domain Eukaryota; kingdom Metazoa; phylum Chordata; class Mammalia; order Artiodactyla; family Delphinidae; genus Aethalodelphis; species Aethalodelphis obliquidens. The sequence continues at coordinate 31,907,990 of NW_020837951.1, read as the reverse complement.
GGTACCAAGGAAATCTTGATGGCAGAAATTTGAAGTGAACTAAAAGGTGTCTAGAGCAGATTTAGGGGGGAGTTAAAGTAACTTGAGATCCAGTGAAAAGTAGCCCCCAGGCAATCTTGGCTTACCCTTCAGACGGTTTAAGAGGGGCACTCTTTTTAGAATGTGGCCCAATAAGGACATCCATGGACAGTGTCCAAGTTTTTGAGTCAGATAGGGAGACTGACCTGCCAAACCAAGTCTTCATCCACAGAACCACCCAATATTTCATCATAGAAGCCAGATTCTTTAGCTAGGAATACCTCTGAAATGCAGAAAAACCCCTCCTAAAGTGAGACCTAAGAGGTAGTAAGGGTCAGAGGCCAGCTGTCTCGCTGTGGGGTTATGAGTATGGACTGCCAACAGCTGTGGACAGATAGACAGACAGACACAGACACACACACACAAACACACACACGCGTGCGCGCTTAGGGATAGGTATATCACTGGCTTTGATTCTACCCCAAGGACAAGTTCTACCAATTCAGAAAAGTGTTAAAGGTTTTAGTACCAGTTCAGTGTGAAGGGCTCTTCTGAGGCCTCCTTGGAATTCAACCAATAAAACTGAGTCATTCCATTCCATCTCTTGGGCAAGAGGCCAAAACGATCACTGACCCCACTTCACGCTGAAGCCTATGGACATCACTGATGGCATTCCCATCTGCTGTCACAGCAGGATAAAGTGTAACCAACAATCACAACACGCTTTGAAAACACAAAACTTCCATCTTTTTCTAAAATCGCTTTTAGTTTCAAGAACCAAAAAAAAGTGTCTAGAGAATTTCTAGCCAGGAGTATTCTACCTTTTGCTGTGGCAATTCTGTCTGTTCTGTCTGTGGCTATTAAAATTACACAGGAAAATGACACAGAAAAATTGTGATGTGATCACTTTATCAGGCCCCCTGATGGTGACTATTGAAATTCAATATGAAGTTATTATTTGATCCTGTCCACAAAGACAAATAAGAATATTACTTCACTACTACCTTTAAGGGAATTCAACCTTTCTTGGAGCTCTGCTGAAAAACACAAGTCCTCAGAAATTCAGTCTCATCTTTAAGAAGATTTATAGAAACTTAAGGGACTAAAGTCTTGAGATCTGGAATAAATTAAATAATTTTTAAAACATTTTAAATAATGTTCTTGTTCCATTGCTTAAGATGATTGATTACTTCTGAATGTATCATACTTTTCCAGACTACCTTCTTCAACTGTAGCCTTCACACTGAAAACTGGTCTTTCATTATAGAATGGGCACCAAGACAACTGAGTTTCTTTTAGATAATAAGTTAATTAGCAGTCATTTTGTATAGAATCAAACATTTAAATATTTATATGCAAAATCAGAATTATTTAGAATTTTGAAAAAATATTCTTACCCAGCACAGACACTATAGTTTAAGGAATATTCCTGAATCACTTCCCGTGACTCACTAACCAGCTATCACATTTGTTCAACATACAAAAGCACTGATCTTTGATTGGGTCAATTTTATATTTTTTCCAGAGTTAGACAGATTTCAGATTTAACCAGTTCCCTAAATTAACCTTATAATCAATTGTCACATCTCTTTTCACGCAGAAAGAAGGGGTGGGGGTTGGAACGCCAACAGATCCATGAGTAAGTTGCTTGGAATTAAATTCTTTATTTGTAAAATAGTGTGGGTGGGGGCAGGAGGAACTCTTTGAAATTCTTTGAGTACTACTATTTGAAATAGTTTTCATTTTCTTCATTCATCTCTCACCTCCTCGTCCTTATTCGTCTCATTATTACCACTCAAAAATCCTCTCATTCACCTCAATTCCCTGTTCCATTCCCTTTAGTGGCCTTCCAAAAACTTTCTCTTCCTCTCTGTTCCTAAAATCCCCAATCACAGGACTCTACTTCTAGCCTGTTAATATTCAAGGAAAATAGAATACAGCTGAGGTATTTTTCTTGTTACTTCCTTTCTCTTCCTCTCTGAACTCCTTTGTATTGTAAACTGTATTCCTCCTTTTAATCTTTGGCTCCAGGATGAAATGTCTCTCCTTCTGATAAGGTTATCCTCTTCACCTTTACACTTGATCCCAAAACTCCTGCCGTTGCCTTACTTCTTTGCTCCTTCACTTCTCCTCCTTGAATTTTTTAATCTCTCCTGACCAGTCATGTCTTATTCTGCCTACTCAGATAGACCTAGTCTTTAAAAATAAACAAACAAAATTCTTCTCTTGACCTTGCCTTTTCCCCCAGGTTTCCTCCTCTTATCATCTCATCAATACCCAAATTATTGGAAGAGTGGTCTACATTTGCTTCCTACTTTTCTTCACTAGCCCTTACTCTCAAATGCCTTGTAAGATCACAATGACCTCCTACACATCAAATCCAACATCATTCTCTAAAGCTTTTGCAGTATTTAACACCGTGGATGACTTTGAATCTCCTGAAACCCTTTCTCCCCTTGGTTTTCTGATCCTGTACTATCCTGTTTCTCCTAAGAACGTCCTGGCCATGCCTCCCCCTTGTTCTTCCTTCTCCTGCCCTCTGACACCAGGTATTCCCCATGGTTTTACCCTTGGACCTCCTCTTTACATCCCCTTACTCTATCCTTTGATAATCTAGGTATTTGAGGCTCTTTTGACATCTGGGTCTCCAGTCCAAAAGCTCTCTCTCAAGCTGCTCCACACATATGTCTCTACCTGACAGACAATCTCATTCATAACACTAGGAGCTCCTCAAAGGCATAAACTATGTTTTATACATTCTTGAACTTCAATCCCCCACCTCCACCATCAGTGCCAGGAACAGCATAGTAGGAACTCAATAAAACTTATTTAAGCTGAACTAAACAGTACCTCCCATCAACACCTGAAACTGAACAGACACGAAACTAAACAGCTATCTGGGCCTCCACAACCCAAAACAAGCCAGCCTCCTAACTTCCCTATTTCCCTTAATCACATTACTCACTTCTAACCTCCAAGCCGTAAGATCTCAGCTCCAACTATGACATGTTCTTTCTCCTTGCCCCCTACAGCCAATAAATTACCATGTGTTAGTGACTCTTCCTTTGTTATGTTTTTATATCTGTCTACTCATTTACCTTCTTTCTATCATACCTTCAATCCAAGGCCTTAGTTACCTCCCACATATCTTATTGTAATAGCTTTCCAAATCAGTTTCTCCATCTCTCTTACATACTCCTTCTAGATTAATCTTCATTTAACACACTTCTAATGACACTGTTCTGCATCTCAAAAATAGTTAATATGTATCCCTGGCCTAGAAAATTAAAAACGTGTTGCCCTAGCATCCAAAGTTCTTCATAATATGGCCCCCAAAATACCTATATGCTTAGAAAGACTAGAGATCTACTCAAGTTATCTCAAGAAAAGAAAACATTTCAAAGGATACTCACTGATCAACTGAGAGTTGTCAGAAAACAAGAAAGCTCTAACACTCAACCACTCTTTCTGTCAGTGTCTCTGCTTCTCTTTTCAGTTTCCCTTCTCTCTATTTCCCTGCTTCCTCTAGTTATTCAGTTTCCATTCCGTCATAGTCTCAGCTAGCACAATACGACCACTCCCAATACCTTCTAAACCTTGGCAACTCTCAACACGTCCTTGCAGTTTCTGTCCCCACTGCTAATTGGTTCAACCTCTTGATTTCCCAGTTCCAAATCCTACAGAGTCCAGATGGCCTAGTCCACCTTTTCATGCTGGATCACAGATATGCCACAGAACAACCTATAGATTGTCTACACTTGGATCAGATGCCCATCAATTCCAATCAGATATGAACTAGTCACATGGGGGATGGGCAGGCCAGCAGGTTCAGAGACACCTTGGGACACCCTGGCAGCAGGGCTGTGGGCAGAGAAGATTCCTTTTTTGATACAAATTAAATTAAAAAGATAAAACCGGGGCTTCCTTGGTGGTGCAGTGCTTAAGAATCCGCCTTGCGTCTTGGTCCAGGAAGATCCCACATGCCGCGGAGCAACTAAGCCTGTGCGCCACAACTACTGAGCTTGCACTCTAGAGCCTGAGAGCCACAATTACTAAGCCCACGTGCCACAAATACTGAAGGCTGCACCCCTAGAGTCC
>NW_020837951.1:31890444-31903774 GCF_003676395.1 Aethalodelphis obliquidens | reverse complement strand
ATATATATATATATATATATATATATATATATATATATATATATATAAAGATAAAAACAGCAGTAAAATTCAGATATAAAAATATAACAGGGCTTGCCTGGTGGCGCAGTGGTTGAGAGTCTGCCTGCCGATGCAGGGGATGCGGGTTCGTGCCCCGGTCCGGGAGGATCCCACGTGCCGCAGAGCGGCTGGGCCCGTGAGCCATGGCCGCTGAGCCTGCGTGTCCGGAGCCTGTGCTCCGCAACGGGAGAGGCCACAGCAGTGAGAGGCCCGCGTACCGCAAAAAAATAAAAATAAATAAAAATAAATAAAATAAAAATATAACAGAGGGACTTCCTGGTGGTCCAGTGGTTAAGACTACATGCTCCCAATGCAAGGCCCAGGTTCGATCCCTGGTCAGGAAACTAGATCCCGCACGCCGCAAATAAGAGCCCACATGCCACAGCAAAGATCCCGTGTGCTGCAACTAAGACCCAGTGCAGCCAAATAAATAAATATTTTAAAATATATATATATATATGTATATATAACAGATACGCAGGTTGACTTAAATGCAAACAATTCTTATAAATTTTAGGTAGAAAAACAATCATTTTTGTATATATCATTGTCTATAAAGACCTTAAAATTTAAAATTTTGTGAATTCTTATTGAGAACCCTCTGTAAACAAAGTATGTGACTAGCTGCTATAGGATGTACTAAGAAATATTCTTTTTATTCTTTCTAAATAATAATAATAAAGAAAACAAATAATGTCAACAGTAGAAAAAGTCTCTCCACATGACTCAGAATGTGAGAAAACTGCCTCTGCATAAAAGAAGATCAAGTTTTCTCTCAAAAAAAATTAAAAATAGAGAAAATTAAGATACCAATTCCATAAGGTAAAGTTTAAAAGAACAGTGAATTTTTCCTCAGAAAAACCCTTCCCCTTTTTCACATACCACAGAATATGCTATAGGCAGGCCTCACCAAAATATATGTCAGAAAACTGGAAAAATAAAAGGAAAATTAGGATAGTGGGAATAACTGCAGTGTTAGAAGTCTTAATTCTCAGGCAACTTCCTCACAGATCTTGCTATGTGTCCTTGATAAATGTTTAGCTCTTCTTAGTTCATTTTATTATAAGACCAGGGATTTTCTCAAACCTCAGATAGTACCTTTAGAAGAAATCATCATAATGGCACCAGACCTGAATTACTCCCCCTCTTTATACCACTGATTTGCAGGGCACTTGTACAGTAAATAGTGAATCAGGTGAGTCTCCACTGGCAAAAGTTGTTAAGTCTCTGTTTCCATCATATCACCTCCAACTAGTACTCAAAATGGAGCTATTACACTCAGACTCCTGTCTCTTGTTCCCTCCTCACAACCTCTTTCTACCCTCTACCTCTTCTCCACTCCACATTTCTCCTTTAATCTCTCCCTCTCACTCTCTACTTCTTCCCTTCCTCAAACTTCATTTCTGGGTTTTCCCTCTCTCTCTCCTACTACTCTCCTGCCTCTTTCCCCATCCACATAAAAGAACTAAGGTGAAGAAGGAGTATGTTTCTTGTTCTTCCTCTGCTTCCCTACTTGAAGAACTACAAATTCTACCTCTAGGTAACAGAAGTCTGGTAACAAAGACATCTAACAAAATGCCAGCTAACATTTTAAGTATACTTCAGACTAAACTATTTGTAAGTTTATGAGAATTTCATGAATAATTTTCTCTTTGCATTTGAGTGGTAGTCCATTTGGGTATATTTATTTTGATTTTAAATGGTAAGCTAAATGTATGTTTTCATTTTCTACATTTATTATACTCCCTTTAAAATGTTTTGTCTAATGACCATCATGTAACTTCAGCATCCACTCACATAGTGCTTCCTTCCCCAGTCTTTACCAAAATTTATCCCTCTCTCCCAAATAGTGGGTATTTGGTGAACATTCCCTCTCCTAGTCCAAGCCTCTGAACTGATCAATGGAGGTCTCTGTGCCAAAGAGTAAACAGTATAATGTTCGTTCCTTGGGAGCAGCTACATCCAAATATCATATTGAGAAAAGTTCAAGTGTACACAGTACTCGAACCTGTGAACTCTGAAAAATGTGGCTTAGAATCCCAATAAATCTGGCTTTTGGAATGGACATTCCAATTTCCAGTCAGAATGAAGATATTACAAGAAAAGCCTGGAAGGAGAGGATGAGATTTGTCTATCTGATGAATACATCGACTAAGAAATGGCAGAAGATGCCAGAAATGGTTGGCTAAAAAGTAATACGTCAAGGGCTTCCCTGGTGGCGCAGTGGTTGAGAGTCCGCCTGCCAATGCAGGGGACGCGGGTTCGTGCCCCGGTCTGGGAAGATCCCACATGCCGTGGAGCGGCTGGGCCCGTGAGCCATGACCGCTGAGCCCGCGCGTCCAGAGCCTGTGCTCCGCAATGGGAGAGGCCACAACAGTGAGAGGCCCGCGTACCGCAAAAAAAAAAAGTAATATGTCAAGCATTTAGATTGTACATGCAAGTCTTTACAGACAATCTAAATTTCAAAAAAGTATGTTCAAAATTATGCTTAAAGCATAATAAATCCCCCAAATACCACCTTAAAACAGTCATATAAATTAGGATGGCGCCCACAGGTCTAGGACTAAGGCAAAACCTATCGGCCAGTATCTGCTGGTGCACCAAACTGCTGAACAGACATAGCACATAAGTACATAAGAACCAGAACAGCTAGGTCAAATGGCTCTCACTCAACACAGTTTTCCTAAGTCTTCTTCTGTAGTGTCATGGGCTAATGAATTCATAATCAATGAAAAAACTTACTACAAGCCTGCTATATGCTAAGCTTTGTGCTAGGGAATTTAGGGCACCCCTCCGCCCTACATGATGAACAAAATATCAAAATTCTAAATAAAGACAGGATTAGCATTGCCTCAGGCTCCAATGCGGCCCGGCATAGTATTGTTACTGATTCTGACTTTGTTTAAAATTTTGACATTTTGTTCATCATGGATTTTTCTCATTAATATTTTTTTAAATTGCATTAAAATGTTATTTAATCTTGATTACTGACTTTTTTGGTGCCCCTTTAAATTTTGCACCTTAGGCAACTTCCTCACTCTCCTCATCCTAGTTCTGGCCCTATTCAGAGTTTACAACCACACAAAGGGTTGGAAATTTTTTTCTGAAAAGGGCCAGATAGTAAATATTTTAGGCTCTGTGGGCCATGTGTTTTCTGTTGCAACTACTCAACTCTGCAATTCTATAGCTAAAATATCACAGACAATAGTTCTTAAAACAATGTTTGTGACTGTATTCCAATACAACTTTATTTACAAAAGCAGGCTGCAGATCGTATTTGTCCCACAGGCTGTAGCTTGTTAACCCCTAATCTATACTAAATCCTCATTCAGTTGTCAATTCTAGAGAGTGATAAGTTGTTTCTAAATATTTAAAACTTACCCTTTGAGTCAGTGGCTCTAATCTAACCAGTTTTCTTTTTTCTTTTTTTTTTTTTTTTTTTTTTTTTTTTTTTGCGGTTCGCGGGCCTCTCACTGCTGTGGCCTCTCCCGTTGCGGAGCACAGGCTCCGGACGCGCAGGCCCAGCAGCCATGGCTCACGGGCCCAGCCGCTCCGCGGCATGTGGAATCCTCCCAGACCGGGGCACGAACCCGTGTCCCCTGCATCGGCAGGCGGACTTTCAACCACTGCGCCACCAGGGAAGCCCTCTAACCAGTTTTGATCAAAATTTTTCTAAAATGAACTAAGTACATCACTGCCTCCCTTTAAAAAAAATGATTTTTTATACATAAAAAAATTTAAAGAAAATTAAAATCACCCACATCATACTATCTAACAGTAGCCACTTTTACAATTTTGATGAATTGCCTTCAAGTCTTTTATATTTAAACATTTAATATTTTAATAAAGAGTATTGGGCAGGATAGGCCTGATTATGCTGTGGTAACAAATTAAGCCCCAAATCCCAGTAGCCTAACTCAACAAAAGCTTATTTCTCACTCAAGCTACCTGTCCATCATGGGTCAGCAAGGACCTTTGTCCATCAAGGACCCAGGCTGATCAGGAAACTCCACCATCCTGTATTTGCATCTGGAACATATGACCTCTTCAGTCACCTTGGGAAAAAAGCAACAGCTGGAATCTTTTACACCACATTTTCTATACTTCAGTCCAGAAGTAGCACATAACTTTTACCCACAGCCCACTGTCTGGAACAAGTTACACAGCTATAGGGAGAAGGATGGAAATGTCAAGGACATAAAATGGAATGTTTGGTGACCACCGCTCTCCTTGTCACATTAAAAATCACACACTATATATAAGTTTATTCCTCTCTTTGCCCTTAAAATTATAAGCATTTTTCCACATCATTAAATCTCTTCATAAACATATAGATATGACCCTCTGTTACTTAGTCATTGTTTCACTATTATCAATAATGCTGTGTGCCAGGCACTTTCCTAAGTACTGAATACTTTATATGCAATTTTCTCATTCAGTTCTTACAACTAGTGTATGAGGAAGATACAATAGTATAACCACTTTATGATTCTGAAAATGGAGGCCTAGTGAGTTTAAGTAAATTTCCAAGGCCACACAGTAAGTGGCAGATCTCGGACTCATACACAGAACTGTCAGACTTTCAAGCCCATGCTTTTAACCAATGAGTGTGAACTAAAGTACTGCGGTCCAAGTGTGAAACACAACACTGCTGCACTGGGTTATTGACCAGAAACTGCATCATCACAGGAGTGGAAAAAGATGCATATGACCATGAGGACCTGTTGTTACCAGTAACTTGTAGACAATAGAAACAATGACAGACGAAAATTGGAACCCAACAGAAGACTAATCATATTTTCCAATTCTTTCTCTTTCTTTCTCTGAGAGGTATTTGGAAAGATGACTGGCCTCTTTGAACTCATTAAGGTCCCTAGATTCTTAGATCATTTTGGAGGGAGGGGGAACCCTACAGATACAATAGACTCCTGCTACTGTGGAAATTTGGAGCTTAGGAAGGTTTCAACTGCAAAAAATAGTAGAGGAGTAAATGTAAGAATCTTCTGAAATTTTAACTATATCTAATCTATCCTTACTTAGTATGTGTTCTCTACATAAAGCAAGAATTGACATGTACAGGTTTCTGTTGTACAGGGTGTGTAGTATTTTTCATATATTCATATCTTGTCATAGTAATTCTACAAATTATAGTACTTACTATGTATTGTCCATATCTTAAAATTCTTAATGAACTAAATAAGTTATATTTTAAAAGCACTATCAATATAGTAATTAAATATTATCACCACAACTATATTTTAAGATGGCAATCTAAACCACATATCAAATAGATAAAGAAGATGTGATACACACACACACACACACACACACACACACACACACACACTGGAATATTACTCAGCCATAAAAAAGAATGAAATAATGCCATTTGCAGCAACATGGATGGACCTAGAGATTGTCATACTGAGTGAAGTAAGTCAGACAGAGAAAGACAAATATCATATGATATCGCTTACATGTGGAATTTTAAAAAATGGTACAAATGAATTTATTTACCAAACAGAAACAGAGTCGCAGATGTAGAAAACAAACTTACGGTTAACAGGGGAGATAGGAGGGGGAGGGATAAGTTGGGAGGTTGGGATTGACATATACACACTACTGTATATAAAATATTCAATAGATAACTAATAAGAACCTACTGTATAGCACAGGGAACTCTACTCAATATTCTGTAATGACCTATGTGGGAAAATAATCTAAAAAAGAGTGGATATATGTATATGTATAACTGATTCACTTTGGTGTACAGCAGAAACTAACACAGCATTGTAAATCAACTATACTCCAATAAAAGTTAAAACACACACACACACACACACACACACACACACACACACACACACACACAAACTTAAGCATGCCTAGTCTGTTCAGGTTGCTATAACAAAAATACCATAGACTGGTGGCCAAAACAACATTCATTTTTCACAGTTCTGAAGGCTGGAAGTACAAGATCAAGGCACTAGCAGATTCAACGTCGGGTGGGGACCCACTTCCTCGTTCATAAACAGCCGTCTTCTCATATATCCTCACTTGGTGAAAAGAGGGAGAGAAAGCTCTTTGGGGTACCTATATAAGGGAACTGAACCCATTCATGAGGGCTCCATTCTCATGACCTAATTACTTTCTGAAGGCTCCACCTCCTAATGCCATCACACTGGAGGTTATGATTTCATCATATGAATATTGCGGAGACACGAACATTTGGTCCTTAACACATGTCAAGTTTTGTTTTAGTAATAAGTCCATTCTCAATTACTGTGGAGCAGAAAGAGAAATTTCTAATGGTCAAGTTTTATTTATTTAGAAGTTGTATTTTTGTTTCCTATGGCTGCCAAAACAAATTACCACAAACTTGGATGACTTAAAACAGCAGAGACTTATTGTCCCACAGCTCTGGAGGTTAGGTGTCCAAATCAAGGTGTCAGCAGGGCTCTGTGCTAGCTGAAGGTTCTAGGGAAGGCTCTTTCATCGCCTCTTCCTAGTGTCAAGTGGTTGCTGGCAATCTTTGTCACTCTATGGTTGGTAGACGCATCACTCCGACGTCTGCCTCCATTGTCATATGGTATTCTTCCTGTCTCTGTGTCCAGATTTCCCTCTTCTAATATGGACACCAGTCAGTGGACTAGAATTCATCCTAATCTAATATGACCTCACCTTAAATTGATTACAAAGACCCTATTTCCAAATAAAGTTACATTCATAGGTACCTGAATTTTAACATATCTTTTGGGGGGACACAATTCAACCCACAACAGAAGGCATAAATATGTTTTCATGTCTTCCTTAGGGGTGTAGGTAAAGATGGCAGAAAGAGAAGAATTACTCTCCACCAACTCTGGTAGAAGGCTCTGTATTGAGTTTTGATAAATTTTTACCAACAGACCCACATTCAGATACTCTATCATAGGGTTAAATACACAGAGTTTCAATTCTTGAATCGGTTTTGGGGAGCAAAACTGGATACATATACCCCACATATAACATTATTCACTGATCAATCAATAAAAGGGCTCCCAGTTCAAACAAACTACCTTAAAAACAAAATTTGACAACCAAGCCATCTGAAAGTTAAGAACTTCTTATAATTTTGACCAGTACTCATTTTTCTCTCTTTTTTCTAAGGACAAGCGCTCTGTTATTTGATATATATTATTTGTAAATGCTGTTGGAACTTACAATAATCCATGCACTAAATGGTTAACAACCAATATTAACAGACGATGACAATGATGATGATGATGATGATGATGATGATGATTATGATGCTGTAGATCATGATAGCAATAAATCTAAACTTACATTTTTAAGAATGCAGTAGCCTTCTGTTTTTTATCATAAGAAGTAAAATTTTTAAGTAGATAACTGCATTCAAGTGTTTATTATTTCTTACATAATAAGTACAGATAAAGATCTGGAGCTTATGTTAAAAATAAAAAATTAACCAAAGCTCAAAATAAATATATTCAGTAGGGAACAATAGTCTCATAACAATGTAGGCTTTCGCAGAGCACCTTGGAGTGATGAATCATTGTACTTGATGATCTTAAACTAGTTTACATATAATTAGAGAGGCATGGAAGTTAGGGGGCTGGTATTGTTGTTTTACACAGAAAGCTAGCACCAGACATCAAATAAGAATTCAGAGGTTTGTATTCATATTATGTAAGAATTACAATAACCCTGACAGAAAAAAAAAATCTAGTCAAACTGTAAAATGATTTTTCACTTCCGTTTCTGAGTCATTTAGCACAAATAGCAAACCAAAAATAAAAGCACAACATCAGGAAAGGAATCAAGCTAATTTTGTATTATAGCTAGATACATACATATATATAAACATACGTGCATACATACATACGTATGCGCATACATACAATACATCTAAACATTCATACCATAAACATGCATACATACATAAACATACATGCATACATACACCCATGGTTAGATACACAGATGAGAGATATTGTGTCTTAAGCGTGTAATACATACTTATAATTTTATAAATTTTTACAAACAATATTCACAAATATGTTGTGATATTGAAGGGGCTTTTTTTTAGCTTTTAACCTGTATTATTAATACTTAAATCTTCTAGAGACCATTTTTTTTCCACTGGCACAGGACTGCTACCGGCTGAACAGAGACAGAATTTTACTTTAAATTATCCATTAGATGAATCTAACGGATAATTTTTATGTTATATGGGGTTATATGTTATATCATACATACTACTCTTTTCTTCTAAAAATCAAAACCTTGAACAAGATCCATGTCTCCCAAAGTCCTGTCTTCTTATTGCTACTACCCTATGCCTATTAGGCATAACCTTGCTTAATTCTGCTGATTGTCCCACTTTAATGTAAGTACTGCAGTCCTTTCTACTTCAAACCCTTATTCTTCAGTCTCTAATCCTGGGATCCCATCCCTACTGCCCTTTCTTGGGATTTGACCCTGCTGAGACCTGATCCTTTCAGCTTCAACTGATGACTCTTTCAATGGAATAGAGTGCTGAGTAAGCCCTTAACAAAGGAGAAAACAAAACAAAAACACTCTTCTTTACTAGATCAAATATAATTGCAAGATTTGAACTTATGAAGCAATGCATCCCTCTCATTACTTGCTTAGCCGCCCTTCTGGCCATTTCTTTGCCAGAGCCTAGGAGCCCAATCACAGTTATATCCCCAAGAGCTGGGAACCATTCCTCCTGGGCTGCTTGGACAGTACAGCTCATACTGCTCATTAGGTTCTGTCTGTTTCTCCATTCTGTCTTGAACCTACTAAAGGAGGCTTTGATACATAGATGAAGTTATAAAAACCTCTCTGCTCCACGAATCCTAGAAAATAGCCAAAGCTCCATAAATATGTGCCTATTTCTACTTAAATCCCTGAACACTCAACAGCTCTATCTCAAATACCAATTCTGTCTGATTCCTAAACTCCATAAAAATCTGCCTGTTTTACGCAGAAACCTTCTGTTGCTTTTCCTGTAACCTACCAAATCTGTAGGCACTGACTCCAATAAAATATCCTTCCTCCACAGAATCCATGAATCAAGCCTCAGCCAGATTTCCTAACCTACTGGGACTGGGATTCCTGCTCTGTCTAGTATTATGCTTCTTTCACTGGAATGAAAGAGGAGGTAGAATGGTTTGGTCACTTGGTCAGGTCCAGAAAAATCAGTACACACCACACCAGGAAAATAAGGAAGCTCAGAAAAATTTAAGAAAAAATCAACTAAGTTTTGATGCTGTACTCAGTAGCAATAAACAGTGAGACTATGTTTCTTTGGATCCCTTAGATGTAAGAGAAAAAGAATCCAAAGGGAAGTAGAAATTCTCTAGGATGGTCAAATCCCCAAAAAGACATGATAGTACTAGAGCCCCCCATTCTATGAGCCTGAACACCCCAGCCTGATCTAACAGTTACTAAACTCAGATGCAGTATCATTAAGCAAGCAGCCCAGAGACCAGCATCTCAAATGGACAATTGATGAACAGTTTCAATTAAAGTATTCTAAAAAAGATCTGAAGTGGCTTAATATTGAAAATATATACCCTCTAAACACAGTCCTATATGTAGATAGACATATCATAGTTAAAGTGAAAAAATAAAATCTGTTAGTGAAATTAAGCTAGAGGAATCTTTACCAGTCTTTGCCATGTTCAACCTCACAATTCTGACCACTTACCTTAGTGTGATGAATGAGGCTGATAATGGAAAAATTATATTCACCACTAGGCATTATATTCATGAGATTGATGCGAGGGTGACTTTTCTCACTTGGAAAATTAAATTTGCCCAGTTGGAAGGATAGTGTAGAAGGGCATTACTTATAAGAACAAATATGACACAATAACAACTAATGGCTCTACAAATGGTATAGAAGCAGATTTTCTTTTTTAATTCATCTCTCCCTGCTAATGAAACTGAAGATGATATGTATTGTTTCTTGTCAACACCACTGATGTTGAGTTTTGGCCATATGCAGAAAGCCTAATAAATAAATTTGAATGAGCTAGAGTGTCACTTGATAATTATATTCTAAAAACACTGAGTTTACACTAACATGATACCCAAAAGAGATGTCTTAGGTAAATACACAACCAGAAGCTCAGCATCCACATTTCCATACTCAAAACACAATGAGGTAAAAGTCCCTTTGATATTCTTGAAATCAACAACAGAATTTACACATAAAAAGGGCTTATTATATATAAGTTTAATACATAATAAAGACCACTCATCAGTGCAGAAGAGAAATAATACACAGTAAATAATGCTGTGATAAATTTATATCTGTAGCCCATAAATAAATTTTAGATGAATAACGGTTATATGCACAAATTGAACTTTATAATACCTAGAAGAAAATATAATTATATGTAAAAAATGTACATTGGAAAAGAGTCATGGAAGTCATCTTAAAAATCATGTAAGAGTTTTTAAAGTAATAGATTCTTACACCTTTTTTCTTTTAAAAAAATCTGAGTGTGGCAAAATATAAATAACATAAAATTTACCATTTTAACCATTTTTAAGTGTACAATTCAGTGGAATTAAGTACATTCACAATGTTATATAACCATCACCACTATTTCCAGAACTTCTTCATTATACCAAACAGAAACTCTACCCATTAAGCAATAACTGCCCTTCCTTCTCTCACTCCAGCCCCTGGTAACCTCTATTCTACTTTCAGCTCTATGAATTTGCCTATTCTGTATACCTTATATATATGGAGTCATATAGTATCGTCCCTTTTTGTCTGGCTTATTTCACTGAGCATGATGTTTTCAAGGTTCATCCATGTTACAGTGTCAGAATTTCATTCCTTTTATGGCTGGATAATATTCCATTTTATGTACATTTCAAATTTTATCTATTCATCTGTTGATGGACACTTGGGTTGTTTCCACCTTTTGGCTATTGTGAATAATGCTGCTATAACATTGGTGTACATATACCGAATTGAGTCCCTGTTTTTAATTATTTTTCATATATACCTAGGAGTGGAATTGCTGGATCATATGGTAACTTACGTTTAACTTTTTGAGGGAACACCAAACTGTTTTCTGCCATAATATCTTTCTGTTTTCTGTTTAATTTCTGCAATGTCTGAACATAGGTGCCCCTTTTTTATGTTTCAACACATTTTTTTCCAACTTTTTCTTTTTTTTTTTTTTTAACATCTTTATTGGGGTATAATTGCTTTACAATGGTGTGTTAGTTTCTGCTTTATAACAAAGTGAATCAGTTATACATATACATATGTTCCCATATCTCTTCCCTCTTGCGTCTCCCTCCCTCCCACCCTCCCTATCCCACCCCTCCAGGCGGTCACAAAGCACCGAGCTGATATCCCTGTGCCATGCGGCTGCTTCCCACTAGCTATCTACCTTACGTTTGTTAGTGTGTATATGTCCATGATTCTCTCTCGCCCTGTCACAGCTCACCCTTCCCCCTCCCCATATCCTCAAGTCCGTTCTCCAGTAGGTCTGCGTCAACTTTTTCTTTTTTTCAATTTTTTTATTGTGGTAAAATACATATAACATAAATATATTATCTTAACTATCTTTAAGTATACAGTTCAGTGATATTAAGTGCATTCATACTGTTGTACAGCCATCACCACCATCCATCCCCCAAACTCTTTTCATCTTACAACTCTGAAACTGTACTTATTAAACAATAACTGCCCATGACCCCCTCTCCACAGCCCTTGGCAAGCACCATTTTACTTTCTTTACTTTCTTTACTTTTTTTTTTTTAAATCTCCCCTTTCCCCCACCCCCTAGCCTCTGGTAACCACCATTCTACTCCCTGTCAGTATGAATTCAGCTTTTTGTGTTTGTTGTTGGCTTTGGTGGGTTTTTTTTTGGACTTAAGTGAGATCATACAATATTTGTCTTCCTGTGTCTGGCTTTTTTCACTTAGCATAAGATCCTCCAGTTTCATACATGTTGCTGCAAATGACAGGATTTCCTTCTTTCTTAAGGCTGAATAATATTCCATTATATGTATCACACTTTCTTTATCCTTTCATCAATCAACAAACATTTGGTTGTTTCCATATCTTTGCTCTTGTGAATAATGCAGCAATGAACATGGGAGTACAGATATCTCTTCAAGATACTAATTTCATTTCCTTTGGTTATATACCTAAGTGGAATTTTGGATCATATAGTAGTTCTATTTTAATTTTTTGAGGATCCTCTACACTGTTTTCCGTAGTAACTGTACCAATTTATATTCTCACCAACAGTGTACAAGGATTCCCTTTTCCCACGTTCTTGTAAACAGTTGTATCTTTTAAGTTATCCTAACACATACTTATCCTTGTTATCTTTAACACATCCTAACAGGTGTGAGGTGATACCTCATTGTGGTTCTGATTTGTATTGCCCTGATGATTAGTGATATTGAGCATATTTTCATGTACATATGGGTCATTTATATGTCTTTAGTCCTTAGCCCATTTTCTAATCAGGTTATTTGGTTTTGCTATTGCATTATAAGAGTTCCTTATATATTGGAGATGTTAACCCCTTATCAGATATATGGTTCACAAATATTTTCTCCCATTCCATAGGCTGCCTTTTCATTTTGCTGATTCCATATACCCGACAAGTGCAAAGTGCCCCCACTGTACCAAGCTCAGAGTGTTTGCCTGGCCTACCCCGCCCCCATCTTGACATTCTCCCAAAAGGATCTGCTTTTCACACACAGTGAAAGAAGAAAGAAATGAACCTGCAATTGGGGGAAGAGCAGAAGGTGGCCTCCTCCAGACCCCAAGGCCTTTAATCAAAATCCGGGTTTACTTAAGAACCTGTCCTTTGACGCAGGCCCTGTCCCAGCCAAGACAAACCCAAGTCATGTTGATCCCCTGCTTCCTTGGGTCCAGTGTGACTTTATGCAGCACTGGCTCAGTGACTCTGAGACTCAGGATGTGAGACACCTGCTTGGCTCTTTCTGTTCTTTCTGTAGGTGGCAGTGGCAGGGGCATTATCCTTTTTCCCCCAGAGTCTCTGGGTGTGATTCTTAGCCCTGTCAATGTTTTACTCAAATGCATCCATTTATCCAATTTGAATGGTTAAGATCTGTGCATATGTATATAAACTATACCTAAAAATTTAAAAACTATAAAGAACAACAACTTCAAGTGGGGAGGAGTGGGTGGAAGTAAATGGGAAGTGGGTGGAGTTAGATGAACAAGAATGTCAGAAATTGATACGTACTGAAG
>NW_020837951.1:31796076-31890044 GCF_003676395.1 Aethalodelphis obliquidens | reverse complement strand
AAAAAAAAAAAAAAAAAAATATATATATATATATATATACACATTTGAAATTTACCATAATAAAAAGTTTTAAAAAGTTAAAAGATAAATACAAGTGGAGAAAAATACTTGTAGCAAATATGACTGAGTCAATCTATCAAGAGCATGCAAAGATTAATAAGAAAAACCCTACAATTTCAATAAATTACAAATGGCATTAATATATAATTCACAAAAAGAGAAATGCAAACAACTAACATATAAGGGGTTATATGTTAAACTCCATTTATCAAAAAGTAGAAATTTGAATACGATTTTTTTTTGCCTATCCAATTAGCAATAATTTTTTAATGCTCAATTCTACTTCACCCCTACCAGAGTTAGTAGAAAAGAAATTAACAGAGGAAATGAGACCTGATGATCATAGGAAAAAATATTTAAGGGATCCCTCTGGCAAAAAGAAAAAAATGCCACAGGAAATTACCTTCTCTCATACCCCAAGCTGGTTTGTTCCAACCTACAATCCCAGGTCGCCCACCCTCTGAGATGTGTTCTGGACTATATCTTTCAAATGCATAACTACCAAGCTTTATCCTTGCTGTGTTATGCCTAAATTTTAGTTCTCCACACACCTTGCCCTTACTCCCTGATCTCGTATCTCCCCGTCTTTTAGATGGAGTCCCTAACCTCTGCTGTCTAGTCTTCTAAACTTGACTCCTTTTCCCTCTAACATGATATACGTGAAACTTCCTTATATCTAGCAGAATTCCCAGTGTCAGCGCCCCCACACCCAAGCTGATACGTTTTTCTTCAAATTATAGTGGAATCATATACTCATAAAGATAACATGGCATTATCTATACCATAAAGATAGTAAAAGTAGCTAACCTTATTATATACTTCCTATGATCCAGGCAATCATGAGTGCTTTACATACATTATTCAATTGAGGCCTCATAACCCTCTTACGTGGGTAGGCAGCAGTATTTTTATTTTGCTTATGAGGCAGATGTTAAGTGACTCATCAGCCTCACAAAGCTGCTGATTCTAGCCAAGCTGATCTGACTCCAGCACACACTCTACTGCCTCCCTGGGCTTTTATGACGTAGAGCACGTCATGAAGACCGTGATTTGACCTACAGAATAAACCCCTATTATAATACAATGTAAATGCAAAGTCCTACTGTATGTATGGCATCTAGCCAAGGAAATCAAATATCTCCTGGGAAACAAGTCACTACTGAAGTAAATAGAGCCTTATTTTTTATAAACCATTATTTTCTATGTCTTTTCTAGTAAAAAGAATTGACAGGTACAAAACAAACAAACAAACAAGAAAAACCAAAACACCATACCATCACATAACACTGAAAGGCCACTGACTGACAGGAAAATACAGTCTTATATAAAATCAGATATTAGCATGCCGGGATGCTGAGTGGAACTTTTCCTGTGGCCCAGAACTGATACCGATCTACTGATGAAATCTACAGACACTGAGTCTCCGTATCAAAAACGGGCAGACACCTTCCCTCGAGGCTTACTAGTAGCCAAAACCAACACTATGACAGAGAGCAATCCACTGACCCTCACACCTTTTCCCAGGCCATGTAAGAAGCCTGGGCAGGGAGAGCAGAGTGATCAGGGTCCCCATCCTTGCAGAGAGTACAGTACTCATTGTGAGGAAACTGCCTTTTCCCTATCCTAAAATGCTAAGTTTGTTGGAGGGAGGAGGGATGTGCTGCTCCAAGAGTTGGGAGTAACTTGCAGAAAGGGAGACTGCTGGCATCTCACTGCGCCATGAGTAGAGCAGAGGGGAGCCTGGTGAGAGAGTTCTAGGGAGGGTTTGGCCTGAAGACGGGGGCGTGTAATTGAACACAGAGACTTGTGCTCACTTCTCACTGTAGATTTCTGAAGGCAAGAGGCTTCCTGGAGTAGCCGTGTAGCAGCACACCGAGAAAGTGGAGTAGTAATCCTGGGAAGAAAGGATGTGTGGCACCTCCACCCCATTTTCACGGCAGAATGTATGGAAGAAAACCTCAGTGGTTTCCATCGGTCCACAGAAAGGACTACAGAACAGAGGAGGGACAAAGAAACTAAAAGGGCTAGCCAGATACCCAGGACAAGTGAGGTGACACTCTACCAGTGAGAGGACTGAAGATATGGACCGCAAGAGGGCTGCCCTCTCTAAGGAAGTCCTCGTTGACAGAGTGGACCAGGCTGGCCTGAACAAGAAACCATCATGTAGAGACCATTTCGTCAGCAGAGGCTGCGAGAAGCAGATAAGACCAAAGTGACCAGAGTGAGTATGGATGGGCACCTTCCCACAACTGGCAGGTGGTCAAGTAGAGAGGACTGTTGTTACCTCCTCTATCCTCTATCCAAGCACCCCTTGCCCCAATCCTAGATGGTCTACTTGACAGAGAGTAAAAGAGAAGATATCTTAGAACTCTCACTCTGCCCCTCTCCTTCTCTCCCTCTCTCTTTCTCCAATCCCCCTCCAGCCCACTTTTTGGGTCCCTTGAGCAATGGTTATGGGGAAAGTTTTAAATTGGATATGATACTGGAGTTTTAAACTGCACTGGACAGAGCTTATGCATCAAAAATGATCAGAATGTTTTGATACTTAACTAAGATGCCATTAAAGGAAGGGAAAAGAAGATTCTACAGAGTTTAGTAGAAAGAATTGACTGGAAAAAAGTTAAAGTGCTTAATATATCCCACCTATGCTGTTGATAGATCAATTACATTACACCACACTGTACTGGAAGAACTCTTGCCAGATTCTTACCACTTTAGAGCACGATGTGCAAGGATGCCTGAGGTACTCCAGTACCTAACGCTAGTTTTCTAACCTTCTTGTTTAAAAAAGAATCACTTAATACAATTTCCCTTCCATGGCATTCTATCACTAGAAATCCGGGCACCAGGAGTTAAAAAAATCAAGTCAAACTAAAGACATAAGTCACATTTTTGCACATCAGATAAACCTGCAATGGGACCTACAGCCCCCTTCTCTGTGAGTCATCTTAATACTACGGAAAGCTGTGACCTTGTGTTTCCAGGAGGACCAGTCATGTGGCTCTGCTGCGCAGATGAGTCATAAGAAACCTGGCCAACCGTACTTTGACATCCTCAAACTACCTCCTTGGGAGCTGGCCATTTTATTTCCACTCTCCTTTTTTTCCCCTCATATTTCTTTCCAGAAGCCATCCTTATCTGAATTAGTATGACAAGAATATCCAGCCTGTCACCCTATTGAAAGGACAAGAAGAATTTCAAAATTCACTGTAACTACAAAGTGATTCTACTATATGATTCCTACTTTAAAAAGTAAAATGGCTTTTTTTTTTCTCCACCAGAAAGTGGTCCAGATTCTCAACAGTCTCCAGTCTCAGTTTGGTACCATAATTGCCATAAATAAATTTCTTACGCACTAAAACCAGTTTTGCCCTTTTCCCAGGAGACTTTTGTAAAGCTCAACATAAATTCAGCTATCTCATATGATGCAATTGTGATTTAGAAAAAGCCAAGACCATCATCAATACACAGTTCCATCCTCCCACACCAACAGCCCAATCTAACTGCCGCCAAGTCCCCAAACCCTGAAACTCCCACCCACAAGCTGCCAAACCCTCTGGTTGCCCTATCACTGGCAGATGCTACGATGCTCTGTCAGTAAAAGGTTTGTGAGAAGCTGAAAAGTGTACAAAATCAAAGAGAATGCAAAGACATTTTTACTGAATTCAGTACTTCAGGATTCTGGAATACTTAATGCTTAAGAATTAAGAGAGATTTGGGGATCAATATCCCTGTGAGTCTCTATTTGGTCAACTTCACAATGGCTGCTACCTGCCTACCCCAAAAGGAATCAGAGGTGGCAGTTTGAGAAGACTTCGAAACTGCCCCATAAAAAATATCATATACATACAAATCTGTAAATACAAGATATTTCGATCATGAGGAGACGTGTGTGTGCCAAGGTCATTATTTCTATGTTTTGAAGTAACACGATGAACACTCAGAAGTGGAGTAAAGTTATTCTGCTAAGGGGGAAGCCAAAATCCACTGTCATTTACATGCACTGCACTGAGCTATGTCCAAGGATATTGACTTAGTGACACAGTGAGCTGAAACGCCATAACCACAGTCAGGTTACTCGTAAAGAGCTCACTAAGGTCCTTCACCAAATCGTGTAATTTTTATTTGAATCTGGGAAGCAATCTGAGATTCTGAGCCCCTCATCTTACACATGGGAAGACTGACACCCAGGAGATTTGTGTCAAACAGCTCAGATAGCAAAATGACTAAAATCCAGACTCCTAGATTCCAAGCCCTGTACCCTTTCAACTCCTTTTTTTTTGTTACCCAGACTAATACAAACCCACTGTTCCCACATACACTTTGCCCATCCAAGTCTCACCTCTATGCTACTACCCATGTACTCCAAATCCCCAAAACTGCTTCTCTGACTGCTTGAGCTGAAACTCTCTTTACCCAGTTCTTAACTCAATCCCTCCTGGTAGCACTGTCCTTTCCCTAAGACCATGCCCCTAAACCTTGGGCTACTTGTCCTTCCCAATGACTACCTCCTGTCTCAGATTTCATTCCACCCAGCCCCAGGACTCTTTCTCTAATCCCTAAACCCCAAGCATCCTTCAATCAATTCTTACTCTGAGACCTTGTATCCTGCAGTAGCATATTAGTTTTCTATTATATTGGTATTTTATTATGGTATAGCAAATTACTGCAAAGTCAGTGATTTAAAGCAACACGGATCTATTATTGTAGAGTTGTATGGGTCAGACATTCTGACATGGATCTCACTGGACTAAATTCAAGGTGCATTCCCTTCTGAAAGTTTTGGAGAGAATTCATTTTCTGGCTTTTTCCATCTTCTAGAGGTCTCCCACATTCATCGACTCATGGACTCCTCCTCCATCTTCAAAGTCAGCAACATAGCACCTCTCTGATCCTGCTTCCATCATTACATCTCTTTCCCTGACTCCCCTCTTCTGCCACCCTCTTCCACTTTTAAGGACAATTTTGATTGCACTGGGCCAACCAGAATAACCCAGGATAACCCCTCTTTTTTAAGGTCAGCTGATGAGCAACCTGAATTCCATCTGCAACCTTAATTCCCCTTTGCCACATAACCTAATGTATTCACAGGTTCTGGGCATGAGGACATGGACATCTTTGAGGGGCCATTAATCTTTTCTCTTCCCTTCAGCAACCTCTCCTCATCCCTTGACACCCTCCACCCTGATATAGAGAAGAATGGATTCTAAATCGACTGAATCCCCAAATGACCACCGGGGCTTGTGGAGAGAGATGTTCCCAGTGGTCATTTGGGGATTCTTTCCTCAGAGACCTGGGAGGGACATTGGCCAGGGCACTCCACAACCCTCTGTCTGCATAGAGCTACAGAGGGCTGAGCCTGGAAATGGAGAAAAGAAAGGTAGGACCTGGCATAGAATCCAAGGACCCAGAAAGACCAGCACACGCAGTGCTATTGCTAAGGCTGGCCTTGCTGCTGATCAAACACAACATAAACACACAGGCCACTGAATGTGTGGGTTGAGCCTTCAACTGAAAATTCCTTGGAAACAGACTTCATAGTCAAAATTATGAAAGCCATTGCATTGTCAGGTAATCTACATTTGCTTTAGGAAAAAAAAAAGTCCCAATTCAGACAATTATGACATCAGACAATTCAGACATTATGGAATCAGCCCTAGAGAGTCCTATTAACCACCTTGTAAAGACTTATTTTTTAATTTTGAAAAAATTGAATATTCATAGGAAATTGCAAAGATAGAATGAGAAATATCAAATATAAACATATATAAACAGAGAAGTGTTTATAGTTCTATGTCATGAGATTCACACTTTAAAAATGTAACTAGACAAATGTACATGTCTGTGTCCACCACTTGGTCAGAATCCTACAAAGATGGCAGCAGCACTGCATGGAATTGAAGGACTTACCTACCAACAGGCCTTGATCGGGTGGCTTCTACGAATCCACACAACCCTAAGATATAGTATGCAGTGAAGCACAGAGAACTTGACAAGAGCCTGTATCAGCAGTGTGAAACCACAGGGAACTCTCAGTCCTTGAGGCATACCTGCTGAAATGGGGAAATTCTCTTGAAACATTTTCAAACGGTTTATGCTCAGTGTATGGGAACTGTCTGACAACTTCAAAGATGCCAGCCATCTCTGAGAAGAAAGATAGGAGAGCTGACTGAAATACAATCTTAAGGTCTCACTTCTCTCCATCCCAGGAAAGAACTCAAGAAAAATCCTCTGAATCAGTCCCACAAAGTATCACAGAATGTTAGACCTACAATGGCCCGTAGAAACTTCCTAGTTTGGTCCAGTCCTTTTATTTACAGATGAAAACAACCCTGAGACCTGGGATAGGGAAAGGGCTGCTCAGTCATACAGCTAACTAGCGGGTGTGCCAAGATTAGAACCTAAGTCTTCTATCTCCCAAACTGGCATGTTTTCTTGTGTCCATATTATCCACCTTCAAATATATACTCTGGAAATTCCAACATGATTTTAAGGGGATAATATGATCAGATGAGTAATGCTGTGTGGAATAAATATGAGGGGGGCAGACATTGATAGGAGGAGACCAGTAAAGAGGCTGTTGGAATATACTGAAGACTATATATCATGGTGGTTTCAACTAAAGTGATGGTGATAAAAGTGGAAAGAAGCAAAGGATTCAAGATATATGTTGGAAGTACAGTCAGAATCAGCTGAACTCTGTCATCTGGGTCATCAGTAACAAATTTCTGACCATGAAATAGACCAAGGTGAGTAACCTGTAGCAGGGGTCATACCTGAAAACTTGGCCTTATTGTCACTGTTTGTCACTATTGTTATTAGGACCCAGTAACAGCTATTTAGTTCAGATGGTCCCACTTGTCTTGGCAAGCAGCACCTACCTGGCTAGCACATTTACAGTCCCAGCTTCCCCCATGCACTCAGACAGGCTCCTGACTAGAAAACTGATACACAGACTGTGCCCCAGGATTAGGTTTAACAGTACACTGGGTTTGGGGTACTGGCATCTCTGTCTGTATCAGCTCTGCCTTATCTGCTTGTAAGTTCTTCTACTTGCAGGTTCAAGTCAGCCCAGATTTAGTGGCACATTAAAAGCTTCCTACCCCGTGTGCCCAGAAAGGCAAAGCAACAGCAACCTTGATGCTGGTGTAAACATCAAATGAAACCTGAATCACCCAAACATTCAGCACACAGCTGGTTCAGGAATATACTCCCTCTACACTAGATCCTCTGGTTTCCCGCCAGAGCTGGAATCCTAACCAGTTCACTGGGGAACCTCTGTGAACTAATGACCTCTTCTCTAATGTCTGCAGTCCTTTCCTGAGACTGGCTTTCTACACCCCTCACTCTGTCTCCCATACTCTTCCTGGGCTTGCAACCCAGACACACACAGACACCAAGAACAATTACTGACCCAAAGACCTGCTGTTGCTCTCTGCATGTTTCTCTTGGATTCAACGGGGAATCAGATGCGAGTTGGTTTTACCACATTCCCCCAGGCTTAGCATGGTTTTTCCATTTAAAAAGTCTTCCTTGTTTGTTTATTTTATAGTGGTAGAGGGAAAAGAGAATGGGCAACTCTCAAGCACTCCTCATTGAGATGTAAATTCATGCAACCACTTTGCAGAGAAATTTGGCAAAATCTTGAAGAGGTAAAGATGCACATATCCTATAATCCTATCCCTAGGTATACGCCCAAGAGAAGTGGATAATAGACCCACCAATAAAATAGTGGAAGATTTTTCAGAGCCGCTTTATTCCCAATAGCAAAACTGTAAATAACCCAAATGTCTAACAAAAGAAAGGATAAACAAATTGTAGGATAGTCATAAAATAGAATATTAACCAGGAATTTAAAGAAAACTTACTTATATACAATATTAGTGAAGCTCAAAATATTATGTTCAGCAAAATAATCCAGACCCAAAAGGTATATACTGTATTATTACATTTACAAGAAGTTTAAGAATGGGTAAAACCAAATCTAAAAGGTCAAAATAGTGGTTATCTCTGATGGGACATAGAGAATGGGGTTATTGACTGGAAAGGAAATGGGGGAACTTTCTGGGGTTTTAGAAATATTCTATATTTTGATCTGAGTGTATACACATATGAAAAGTCATAAAATTGTACACTTAAATTTGTGCATTTTACTGTGTCTAAATTATACCTCAAAAAGTATGAAAATAAAAACAAATAACAGTAATATGTTATCATTATAGAATGCTTTAAATAAAGATAAGCAAAAGGAGTAAATAAAATTGTTCACTCCCACCAGATATAACTACTGTTAAGTACTTTTTGTAGCCATGTATTTTTTTTTTTTTTTTTTTTTTTTTTTGGTGCGCAGGCGTCTCACTGTTGTGGCCTCTCCCGTTGCGGAGCACAGGCTCCGGACGTGCAGGCTCAGCGGCCATGGCTCACGGGCCCAGCCGCTCCGCGGCAGGTGGGATCCTCCCGGACCGGGACACGAACCCGTGTCCCCTGCATTGGCAGGCGGACTCTCAACCACTGCGCCACCAGGGAAGCCCTATGTATTTTTTAAATTTACAAATCATGCTGCTTTTTAAATCAGTTGTTTTCTATTGAACATATTTATTATTTAATTGTTTTTATGAGAAGTGATCTTCAAACTTTTTAGTAGCAAAAACCTTTCCTGAAACAAAATTTTATGTGAACACTCAATATACAAATATTGCTCTGCTTAAAGGATAATTAAGGAGTCACACCTGTCTGTGAGTCCTACTCTGTGTCCACCTCTGGCAGCCTCATAGCCATCTTTTTTTTTTTTTTTTTGCGCTACACGCGCCTCCCACTGCCGTGGCCCCTCCCGCCGCGGAGCACAGGCTTCGGACGCGCAGGCTCAGTGGCCCTGGCTCACGGGCCCAACCGCTCCGCGGCACGTGGGATCCTCCCGGACCCGGGCACGAACCCGCGTCCCCTGCATCAGCAGGCGGACTCCCAACCACTGCACCACCAGGGAAGCCCAAAGCCATCTTAATAGGACCCCAGCAGTCTGAAAATCACTATCTTGGTTCCATTTGTAATGAATGCATTCCAATTCATGAATGACCCACAGTTTTGGTAACTCACATGGTGATAACACCTGAGTATTACCACTTCTTCTCCTTTAGACCACAAAGAAAATTCTGCAGTTGTCTAATGAGAACCGACCACATTCACTCACATCCCTCAACATGCCTCAAGAAAAGATTGTTTTGTCCAATCCGCCAATAAGGCCTTTTTAAGGTAAATAGGTGCGTGAAGCCGAAAAGACTTGTGAGGTCTTACAATGGAAAGGGAGGGAATTGCCAGCTGGGAAATAGATCCAGGAAAGGGAAAGACAGATGGTGAGGAAGAAGATAAAGATATCTGGTTTGGTTTGTAAAGATAAAGTCCAAGAAAAAATATGAAAGAAATTTTGGACAAAGAGGTAATGGAGCTAATTGGAAGCGACTGCAGAGGATAGAAAAGATATTGTAAGTTGGAGGAATTTGACATCTTCAGAGCAATTGGAACAGGAAAGCTCCAAAATGCTTTTTCCTAGGTAATTAACTAGTACCCACCCAATGCTATTTCTTTATAATACAGCATCTTTCCTGTTATATGAATTTATAATGAATTTATAACTTCATTATATGCTAATAAATTATATACACTTGTGACTGTTTCTAGACTTTTGATTCTATTCTTGTGATCTGCATATCTATTTCTGAACCAGTTCCACACAGAACAAATCATACTTTCACCATATGTTTTAATAACTTACAGGGCAAGTCTCCCTTCATTACTTTTTAAAAATATTTTTTAGATATTTTTAAATGTTTGTAATTCCATCTAAACTTTAGAATCATTTTGTTGAATTCCCAAAACCTGTCCTTTTTATTTTGGTTAGAAGTTATAGAGTAATTTAGAGGAAATTCACATTTTTATCATTTTGACTCTTTTCATCCAGATATGGTCTGTCTCTCCACTTATTCAAGTCTTCTCCTGCCCTCGGGAAGTTTTGTTGCTTTCTTCATACAGTCCTGCATATTTGTTAAATTAATTCCTTGGTCTCTATTTTTTATTGCAATTGTGAAAGAAATCTTTTTTTTCTATATAATTTTCTAGCTGGTTTGTGTTGGCATTTATTAGTTTGTATTGGTTCATATATGCATGGGAAACCAACATGCATTATGTATATATGTATACACATACATGTGTATATATGATATGTATGTATATATATGGGCACACACACACTAACCAGACAGCCTATCAAAAATTCATATTAATTCTAAAAGTTCTTCATTTGTTTTGCTTATATTTCCTAAGTATTTTCTGGGTAATGATAATTTTGTCTTTTCCTTTCCAAAATATATACTTATTTTTCTGTTTAAAACAATGGCTAGGAACCCCCATAATAATGTTAAATATTTTCAGTGGTATATGGCACCTTTAATTGAATGTTTCTAAGTTCTAATCATTAAATGTTTATTCTTAGTTTCTCATGATTAGGCTTTAGTATGTTAAGAAAATCTCCTTAGTAAGTCCTACCTTACTAAGAGTTTTACCAATAATGGATAGTAAATTGTATTAAGTGCCTTTCTGGCATCGTGTTTGTTCCTCTTTTAGCCTATTTAATATAATGAATTACATTAATAAATTTCATGTTGAACTAACCATAAATTCCTCAAATAAGCCCTACATTACATGGTTATAGTATAATATGTTTAATTACATCGATTTTCATAGGTTAGATTGATACAGTTGTGTGTGTACATTAGTTTTGTCAGATTTAGGTATCAGAATTATGTCTGCTTCAAAAAATGAATTGAGGAGATTTCTATACATTTCTAATATCTAAAATACTTACTTAACAAAAGAAATATCTTTTCCTTGAACATTTCCAGGAATTACCCATAAAATCATCAAAGCCTCATGCTTTCTGGGTGGAATAGATCTTTGACAATCTTTAAAATTCCTTCTACAGGTCCTGGTATATGCAGGTCTTTAATTAATTTTGGAAACTTGATTTTTTTTTCCATCCATTTTATCATGACTTTCAGATCCATTAGCTTGAAAATGAGCATCATGTTCACTTGTGACTTATCTCCCTCACCTCTGTGGTTTCATGCTCATTTACAATTCTGTGGTGCTGGTTTTCCTTTCTTCTTCTTTGGCCTTAGAGGATTTGTTTGCTTTTTCTCAGTAGATTAAATGGATTTATCATTTCCCTTTATGTTTGCCAACTCTGTAATTTTTGCATTTAACTTTGTTTCTATCTCCTACATCCTCATTTAATAGAACATCCTCATTGTTCTATTTCTAATTTCATCAATCATTTATTCTTCCCTTTTTCATATATTTATATGTTTAAGGCAACAAATCTGCTAAGTACTGCTTTGGCCATACCCTTAAGTTTTTAGGAGCAGTTTTCATTGTCATTAATATATACATTTTCTCTTTGTCCCAAAAGTGATTTAGGAGAATGTCTTTTGATTTATTCAAGAGTTTAGATTTTTTGGCTTTAATCAATTTCATTGTTATGGTATTGTAGTCAGAGACTGTGGCATATACATTTTCTGCTTTTAGAAATTTAAGTTTTCTATTTGGCCCATTATATAATCACATTTTATAAATGTTTAATATGGACACTGGGAAACAATGTATATTGTCTCTTTGTTAGGGCATAGAGTTTAATATATATCATTAATTTTTCTCAACTGAATTTTATATATCCTCATTTCTTTATCCATGTATCTTCTCAATTACTGAGTTGCAGTTACTGTGATCATCTCAAATCCCCCTAGTATTTGCAATATTTTGGTTTATATAGTTCAGTGTTGTACCCTCCAGATATAAATATCTCTTATAAATTCTACCTTTTATCACTACAAAATGCATTACTTTGTTTTATTTAATATTTCACATAATGCTTTTGCCCTGAAATCTATGTCTGATGGTACTACCACCCATTCGTTCTTTACTATAATTTTTGCCCAACTTCAAATTTAACACCCCTTGCTCACTGTTATAATGGCATACAGCTAACTGTTGGTTTGGTTTGTATAGAGGTAAAATATACATACAATGAAATGCCTAACCTTAAGTGTACATCTTTTTATTTTTTTAAGTCTACATCTTGATAAGTTTTGATAAATGTACCAATCCATGTAACTACCACACCAATCAAGATATTGAACATTTCCATCACTCCAGAAAGTTACCATATGCCCCCACAGGCAACCACTGTTCTTATTTCTATCAACATAAATTTTCCCTCTTCTATAATTTTATATAAATAGAATCATTCAGTATGTTATTTTGTGTCTGGCTTCTTTCACTGAACATGATGTTTGGGGGATTTGCTCTTATTGCTGCATATATCAGTAGTCCATTCTTTTTTCTTGCTGAGTAGTATTCTT
Organism: Aethalodelphis obliquidens; assembly: GCF_003676395.1. Lineage (NCBI taxonomy): Eukaryota > Metazoa > Chordata > Mammalia > Artiodactyla > Delphinidae > Aethalodelphis > Aethalodelphis obliquidens. The sequence continues at coordinate 31,877,574 of NW_020837951.1, read as the reverse complement.
TTATATGAATTATACCATAATTTATCCTTCTGTTGATGGATATTTGGGTTCTTTCCAGTTTGGAGCTAGTATAAATAAAGTTGCTGTGAATATTCTTTTGCATGTCCTTTTGTGGGCATATGTTTTCATTTCCTCTGGATAAATACCTAGAAGTGGAATTTCTGGGCCACAGCACAGGTATATGATTAATTTTTCAAGAAACTGCCAAATATTTTCCAAATGATTGTATAATTTTGTACTCCTGGCGGCAGTTTCTCCACATTCTCACCAGCAGTTGGTGTTGTCTATCTTTTTAATTTTAGCCATTATAATGGATATGAAATGGTATCTCATTGTAATTTTTTTTTTTTTTTTTTTGCGGTACGCGGGCCTCTCACTGTTGTGGCCTCTCCCGTTGCGGAGCACAGGCTCCGGATGTGCAGGCTCAGCGGCCATGGCTCACGGGCCCAGCCGCTCCGTGGCATGTGGGATCCCCCCGGACCGGGGCACGAACCCGCGTCCCCTGCATCGGCAGGCAGACTCTCAACCACTGTACCACCAGGGAAGCCCCTCATTGTAATTTTAATTTGCATTTTCTCTGAAGACTAATGGTAATAAGTAATTCAATGTGCTTAATGGCTATTTGTACACATTCCTTTATGAACTACCTGCTCAAGTCTTTTGCCCATTTTGTATGGAGTTGTCTATTTATTATTGATTTGCAGGAGATATGTATATTGTAAACATTTTCACCCAGTCTGTGTCTTCCCTTTTCATTTCTTGTTGTGGTAACTTTTGATGAGCAAAAGGTTTGAATTCCAATTTATCAATTTTTTTTCCTTTCTATTTAAGGCTATTTATGCTCTCTCTAGGAAATCTTTGCCTAACCCAAGTGTGTGTTTTCTTCTAGAAGCTTTATAGTTTTTGATTTTACATTTGTGTTGATGATCTACTTCTTAAGTATTTTATGGTTTTCGGGGTTTTCTGATATAGAATTATATTCTTAATTGCATTTTCCAATTGTTTGCAACAGATCTATAAAAATATAATTGAACTTGTTTCTGTGGCCTTTCTAAATTCATTTATAAGTACCAGTAGTTGTTTTACAGATTCCTTAAGATTTTCTAAGTACAGAATTATGCCTTTTGCAGGTTTTATATCTTTTACTTCTTTTTCTTGCCTCATTGCAATGGCTAGGAGCTCCAGTGCAACATTAAATAGAAGTACTAAGAGAGGACATCCATACTTTGTTCTCAGTCATGAGGAAAGGCTTTCAATATTTCAGTGCTAAATACGATGCTGCTACAGGTGTTTTATAGATGCTCTTCAACAAGTTAAAGAAATTTCTTTCTATTCCTGATTTGCTGAGTCAAAAATTATTGAATTTTGTGAAATGCTCTTTCTGTATGTATTGAAAGGATTATATAGGTTTTCTCCTTTATTATGTTAAAATGTGAAATACATTAATTTTTGGGTTAAGCAATTTTGTTTCCTGGACTAATCCCCACTTGATCATGATGTATTAACATTTTTATACAGTCCTGGATTCAACCTGATGATATTTTTTAAGGATTTTTATTTCTGTTTTGGTATCTGGGTAATGCTCACCTCATAAAATGAGTTAGAAAATGTTCCCTCCTCTATTTTCTGAATTTGTTTAACATTCATATTATTGCTTCTTTAAATGTTTGATAGTATTCACCAGAGAGACCATCTGGGCCTGTAGTTTTCTTCACAGGAACGTTTTTTACCACACATTCAAAATTTTAAATACATATAGGGCTATTCAGATTTTCTATTCCATCTTGTATTAGCTTTAGTAAGTTGTGTTTTAAAGAAATTTCAAAACATCTAATTTCTTGAATTTACTGGCATCAAATTTCCATAATATTTCTTTATTAATCTTTCAATGTCAGTATGATCTATAGTGATATTCCTCTTTCATTCCTAATTACGGTAATTTCTGTTTTCTCTCCTTATCAGTCATGGTAAGAGTTCATCAATTTTTTTGTACTTTCAAAGGAAAAACTTTTGGCTTTGTTAATTTTCTCTATTAATTGTCTCTTTTCTATTTTTCTATTTCTATTCTTTATTGAGTTGCTTTGGGTTTAATTGGTCTTCTTTTTCTAATTTCTTAAGGAGGTTTGGAGACAGAGCAAGCTATGAACGAGATTTCTGTGTGAAGGACACCAAATTCAAGCCTGAGTATCACTTTCTCTTGAAGTCTTGGAGACGACCTCCAGGTGGCAGACACACACACACACACACACACACACACACACACACACACACACACACGATACTTGGTCTCTAGTAGCAGACATTCAGATGTTCTTCATCTTTGGACACAGATTGAGTGTTTCTGCATATTGCAGTACATCGTTTGTAATCCAGGGCCAATCAAAGTCCTGAAGGACCAGTTTGACTGCTTTGAACATGTCTGGACAGTCTACTGGTGCATCATCATGGCCCAGACTAACATAAGTCTGGACTTTCAGGCAAGGATAAGGTCCTAAAGTTTAAGCCTCTGTTTCGCATTTCTAAAGGTTTTCCTAGGAAACCAGTGAAATGAGAGTTGCCTCAGTATCACTGTCTACCTATATTTGAGTTCTTTATAGGTACCAGAATTATGAAGGTTATTTATTCTGGACTGTGGTCCCAGATATCTACAGCTACAATTTTTCAGGTTTTAGCACCCTGATAAACAAGTGATGTCAACCAATTTGAACTAATTAAAATTCTAAAACGTTATCAGGTTATCAGAGTGGTGGGAGAAAAGGTATATGCGAGGGTTGAAGTGAAAGAAAACAAGGGGAAAAGATTATTACAGTTTCAAATATAAATGACGATGTAAGCAAGGGGTTCAAAAACTGGAAACTAAGAGAATTAGATATGCTGCCCTCCAGGATGGAAGTCTGTGGAAGCCAGTGATTTCCAAGGAGGCTTTAGACCTAAAAAGTGGGTTGTTTGGGCTTTCTGGATATCTTCTACTTTCCTCAGATTATTTTCTCCTACCCCTTTCTAACAGTAAGTAGTATGTCTTCCTATGATCTGTTTATTTCCCTGATGAACTTAAATCTGTGGAAACTTTTCCATTGTGAAGTCATGAAATTGCAAAAGAACTTGGAAAAAATAACCAATCCCATTGGAGATAGACCTGCCTCCAACCCGGAGATCTCCTCCCGAATTTGTGGGGCATCCATTCAGTTTCTCTACCACCAGAGCTATATTCAGGGTAACTGAATAAATCTAGAAGTTGTGGGAGCTCTAATGTGGCAGTGGAGGTGAAGGTGGGGCCCACTTGCTAAGAACAGTCTGCTCTCATAAAACATTTAAAGCAAGGCAATATTTTTGCACATTTTTCTGTAATTGAATATCATTAAGATACTGAATATACAATGCATCTTGTTTTTTTTTATCCTTTCAAAAACTATTTATTGAATGCCTACTATATACCAGGCATTGGGCATTGTGCAAGGGATAGAGGGATACAATGGTGAGCAAAGAAACAGAGAAAAGAAAGCTAAAATACAGTCATGAGTGGAAAGGGTAGGAATGGAGGTGGAATGTTGGTGTGCTCCTTTATTACCAAAGACTTTGCATATTCTTGGGTCCTTGAGTCAGAAAAAAGTAGTTACGCTGGATCCCTCTGACATGTATAGCAAGGAGAGAGAGAGTGTGTGTGTGTTTGTGTGTGTGCTTGTGTGTGTGTATGTGTGGTGGTGGTGGTGGATTTTGGAGAAGATGAGGGACCATAAGGAGAATACCTCAATTTCTGCCCAATAGAAGTGGGAGGATGGAATCACTGATGTTCCAGAAGCTAAGAAAGGAAAAATGTAAATTATTTTCTTTACGCATGTGGTTTGCACAACATCCTCCAACATAAGACTCCCACTTGGGTCCTAAAGTTGGAAAAATCTAGGGAGTATGGAGATGGTGAACAGAGCAACAAGACTTGACATGGTATTCCAGGTGTCAGCACTAGTAGATCAACTCCGAGAGTGAGACCTTTGTAAGATATTCTTCAGGTTCATTAGCCATGTGCATTATAAATCTGGAATTAATGTCATTTACCTAAATTATAGAGATGTATTTCTCACGTAAGTCCCTATATGCAGGCAAGGTAGCAAAGAAGAGTTCTTTAAGTGGGGATAATGTGAAGAGCCCCTAAGAAGAATTCCCTACCCTAAATCGTATTTCCCATGTTGAATGAAATTCATTTTGTTCCACTGCTTAGAACCCATCTTTAGTCATCTCTCTATAACCACAAAAGCAGTTATAACATAGTATAGTAAAGATTCTGAAATAAGATTGCCTTGTTCACTGTGGGCTTCACCACTAATTGCTCATGTGACTCTGGGGTATGTTTCTTAATAGCTAAGAATTACATTTATTGAGCATGCAATCACTTAGCAACTACAGAACCAAGCACTTTACATGTATTTACATGTGTCATGAATCCTCACAATACCCTATGAGGTATGAGGTAGGTAACATTATTATCATTATCATCATTATCAGATGAGGAAATTGAGGCAAGTATGTAACTTTCAGGTCCAAAACTAGTAAATTGAGGAGCTGAAATTCAAACTTAAGTAGTTTTAACTACTATACTACAGTTCCCTCACTTAAACCCTCTAAGCTACTATACCTACCTCAGACCATAGTTGTAAAGATTAAGTAAGATAGTGGTTGCAGACTTGATGGAGTGCAAAAAGTGTTCAACACTATTATTATTTCAGATAAATCGATTCTTTAAAAAAAAAACTGGAGCAATACCCAGCAAATCCAATTCTACCTTACTGAGCCTCTATTATGTATTAAGCTCTGTATTAGATGCTAAAGTGATATACTAATGTATAAGACTTGATTCCTGCCCTCAAGAAACTCACAGAATTTAAGGCTTACTCACATGTTCCCCACATAAAATCCTTCAGGAGCTCTAAGTTGCTTTCAGAAAGCTCATATCCCTACCTTGGCACAAAAGACCCATCAGGATTCTACCCCTTCTAGCCTCTCTGGCCTCATCTCCTGCCACTTCCCCCATCCACACTTCAACCTAACTGAGCTACTTATCATTCTTCAGAAGTACAAGACATTTCATATCTCCATGACCTACAACATGCTGTCCAACTCAAATCTACCTGGAATCCCCATCCCCTGCTAGATTAGATGCTCCCTCTCTGTGCTCCCACAGAATCCTGCACACACTCGCTGCACTTATTACATTGTACTGCAACTGTCCTGCTCATCTGTCTCCTCCACTATACTGTAAGCTTCCTGAGGACAGACTGCAGTAGTGGTGTCCTATCCTAGCTCCCAAAACAACATATGTGTGGTAGGCATTCAATGAATGTGTATAGAATGAACACATTAGTAAACTATAATTAGTGCTCTAACGGAGGTATAACAATTTAATGGTAGAGTGAGTAAAGAGTGAAACACATTGGGAGGGTCTGCAGTGACTTCTTTAAAGAGGCAGCATCTGAATTGGCTCTTCATGGGAAGGTAATGCTTGGATCAGTGGATACATGCAGAGGACCTCCCAATAAGAAAAGGTTTGAGGAAAGGCCCTAGAAGGAACCTTTGGAGCATAATAAGTAAACCTCTATAACTAGAACATAGGAAACAAACAGAGAGGATAAGGTCACTGTGGCAACAAAACTGGGAATTGCAGAGAACCCAGATCATCAAATCTATTCTCAAGAAATTTTCAATTAAAAAAATCTTACTGCTGTACTATAAAACTCTTAGAGGAAAACATAGGAATGCTCTATGACATAAATCACAGCAAGATCCTTTTTGACCCACCTCCTAGAGAAATGGAAATAAAAACAAAAATAAACAAATGGGACCTAATGAAACTTTAAAGCTTTTGCACAGCAAAGGAAACCATAAACAAGACAAAAAGACAGCCCTCAGATGGGAGAAAATATTTGCTAACCAATCAAGTGATAAAGAATTAATCTCCCAAATATACAAGCAGCTCATGCAGCCCATATCAAAAAAACAAACAACCCAATCCAAAAATGGGTGGAAGACCTATATAGACGCTTCTCCAAAGAAGATATACAGATTGCCAACAAACACATGAAAGGATGCTCAACATCACTAATCATTAGAGAAATGCAAATCAAAACCACAACGAGGTATCACCTCACACCAGTCAGAATGGCCATCATCAAAAAATCTACAAACAATAAATGCTGGAGACGGTGTGGAGAAAAGAACCTTCTTGCACTGTTGGTGGGAATGTAAATTAATACAGCCACTATGGGGAACAGTATGGAAGTCCCTTAAGAAACTAAAAATAGAACTACCACATGACCAAGCAATCCCACTACTGGGCATATACCCTGAGAAAACCATAATTCAAAAAGAGACATGTACTACAATGATCATCAGAGCACTATTTACAATAGCCAGGACACGGAAGCAACCTAAGTGTCCACTAACAGATGAGTGGATAAAGAAGATGTGATACATATATACAATGGAATATAACTCAGCCATAAAAAGAAACAAAATTGAGTTATTTGTAGTGAGGTGGATGGACTTAAGAGTCTGTCATACAGAGTGAAGTCAGAAAGAGAAAAACAAATACCATATGCTAACATATATATATGGAATCTAAAAAAAAAAAAGTTTCTGATGAACCTAGGGGCAGGACAGCAACAAAGACGCAGACGTAGAGAATGGACTTGAGGACACAGGGAGGGGGAAGGGTAAGGTGGGACGAAGTGAGAGAGTAGCATGGACATATATACACTACCAAATGTAAAACAGATAGCTAGTGGGAAGCAGCCACATAGCACAGGGAGATCAGCTCAGTGCTCTGTGACCACCTAGAGGGGTGGGATAGGGAGGGTGGGAGGGAGGGGATATGGGGATATATGTATACATATAGCTGATTCACCTTGTTATACAGCAGAAACTAACACAACATTGTAAAGCAGTTATACTCCAATAAAGATGTTTAAAAAAAAAATCTTACTGCTGCAAGTAATGTTATCCACTCCCAGTTCTTCTATTTGCATTTCTTCTCATTCATTCATAACCAAACCATGATGATCACATCAAAAATACAGGGATGTGTACAAGGAGGATTGTAGCAAAAGGATAGAAATGGGGAAAGGAAAATAGTTTGAAAAGTAGGAGGAAACGGCACTAAAATTAAAATACCAAGCTGATAGGAGTGTCTCACCTGTATCAGATCAGGGACTATGTCATCAGCAGTTTGATTACTCTTACATTTATTTAACTTTATGTCATTTTTTTACTACATAAATTTCTATAACAGGCCCACACTAACTTATGATGCAGAGACAGTGATCCCTGAAGGCAACCAGTATCATTTTAGAAAGGAAACCTTTTGACCCATGTACTCTGCACTCCACCCAATAAGCCACTGACATTACTAAAGAGTCAGTGGATCTGATACAGTATTAAATACAGGCTGCATCATGCAACAAAATTCACAACCACTGTACTCATTGTATTCCCTGCTTTAAGCACCAACTCAGTATTTAATGCACACCTGTTAATGGGAAAGACACTGTTGTTGGCACTGACAGGGATACCTGGATTAATCTGGTATGATCCAGACCCTTAAAGAATGCACAGAGTAGGTGAGCCAAATGTGTACATGATAATGCAATTCAGAGTGTCATAAATTTATGAAAAATGTAGCACGAAAGCAAAAAAGAAGCATTCATTAATCTTAACAGGAAAAATGGAGGAAGATTTCATGGCAGGGTTAACTGGGACTCCTATGAAAAGTTTTCATTGTATTTCTTTTTTTATTTTCATAATTTTTTAAAATTACAAAAGTGATATATGTTCATTATTAAAAAAATCAAAAAATACAGATAAGCAAAAACCACAAATAAACCACTATATTTTAGTATATGCCATTTAAAATTTTAATTTATTTATAAAAATAAGAAGATATTTTACATTCTTTTCAGTAAGCAGCTTTCTTCAGGCAACAATATATTACAACCATCTTTCCATGTTATTTACTATACTTCTGCAACTGACTTTTATATTTAAAAGGTGCATATCACAAAAAGAGGACACAGTAAAAGCATGTCTCCCTCCCACCCCACCCCCATTATCTTATAGTTTTAAACAGAAGCAACCACTGTTACCAGTTTCTTGTGATGGTTCCACAAGTAGTCTATGAATATATGAGCATAAGTGTATATATTTCTCTTTTTAAATAAATGGCAGCAATGCACTCAGCTTTGTACCTTGCTTTTCTCCCCTTAGGCAGTAAACTTATCATTGCCTTGTTCCTCCTAATGGCTGCAAAGTGTTCCATTATACAGATATATAATAACTTATTCATCTAGTACCCTTTGATGGACATTCAGAATATTTCCAACCTCTTGCTATTAGAGTATTACTAGACATATCCTTAAAATGTAAACATGCACACATTTGTGAATATATCTGCAGAAAAATTGCTAGAAGTGGAGTTTTAAGGTCAAAGGATATGTATATTTTTAATTTCATAGATATTACCATAGTGGCCTCCATTCAGACGGTCCTAATTTCTACTCCTGCCAGTTACAAATGAGAATGCCTACCTGTGGCTATTCCCTACCTGTGGCTGCCCAGCAAGATACTATTTTCCATTCCCCTCCCTGACCACACACAGACAGGTGAGGTCACTTGCCTGGTAAATGGAATAAGGAATGTGAACAGAAATGTGTGTCATATCCAGGCCACAGAAACTGAGAAGAGAATATGCATTTTCCACCCTTTCTTTGCTTTTCTACCAGCTGGAAACAGAAGATTTCAAGGCCTTAGGGAAAGAGAGAGTCACATGATGCAAGGAACCCAAGTTCCTGAATCACCATATAGAGAAAAACTGTCTATCAACCAGAAACATCCACATTGGACTATTACATGAGGGCGAAATAAATTTCTATTGCATTAAGCTTCTAAAATGTTGGTGTTTGTTATAATATCTTGCTTTATGCTAACTAACATACCAAGAAACCCCTTTTTATATAAAACACCAGATCCACAGTCCAGAGGAATACACATGGGAAATGCTGCTTAAGTATTTCAACGTTAAGTATGAAAATGCCTATTAAGAAAGTATCCTTCATTTCCTGGATTACCAAGAGCTGTTTTTTGTTTCTTCTTTTTTTTAAATCAAGAATGGGTATTGATTATCAAATACCTTTACAATGTCTGTGGAAATGACCCTAAGATTTTTTCCTTTTACCTATTAAAGTGAGATATTGCATTAATATTTCCTAATGTGGAAATAGCCTCACATTTCTAAAATAAATTGGGTTTACTTGGTTATGGTATTTTTATATGATATTGAATGCAAAAAATAACCAGAACAAAATAATATACTGGGAAATTCTTTAAACATGATTTATAAATTTTAAATTTCAATTAAGGAAGTAAAAAGTAGAAGAGACCTTTCTGAAGAACAAATTTGCTATCTGGAAAAGCAAGTGAATGAGTTAACACACTATCCAGGGCAAAAATAAAAAGAAATGGAATTCCTGAATGAAAAAAACAAAAAAAAAATAGAAACAGAAGGCAGGCCTAGAAGGCCTAAGCAGAAATAAAAGAAGTTCCAGAGGGAGAGCAAAGACCATACTGGAGAAAGCAATAATCAAAACACAGTACAACAGAATTAAAAAAAAAAAACAAAAAAAACCACACAATACAAGAAAACTACCCTCAGGAGGAGACTAGAGTTGTCAGAACAAAAGCATTCACTGATTGCCAGTCAGGATAATTGAAAAAAGGCATACATATAGATATATCCTCATGAAACTTCTGAAGTTTAAGAATAAAGAAAAAATATAAGCTTTCAGAAAGAAAGCACAGGTTACTTACAAATGAATGAGCACGAGGCTGGCAATGGGCACGGATAAGAACGTAGGCTCTGAAGTAAGACTACCTGGGTTCAGATCTTGGTGTGAACTTGGTCAAGTATTTAACTTCTTTGCGCTTCTGTAAAACAGGGATGATGATAGTACTTAGCTTCTAAGGTTGGTTGGAAGCAGTATTTGAGATAACACACAGAAGGTCTGGCACATCATTTGAGTCACCCAATTCCTATCTGTTAACACTGAAAGCTATATCAGAGACTCAAAACTCTGCACACTTTTGAGAGGACAAAAGCCTGCCCCCTCCCCAGAGCTTAATGTGTGGCACTAATGACCTGAAGAGCTGGCTGGACTAGCCCACCAGAATGCCTCTAGTGGTACCTGAGCTCCATGCTAGTGAGAAGTGAAATGATGGGCGGAAGGAATCTCACTGATTATTGTTTAATGTGAACAAAGCAATGACAACAGGTTTTTGGCCTAGAGCGAAGATTATCAGAGAAGAAAAAGTTGTAGCCTCTGTCAAAAGTAAATGGACTCACAGTGGAATCTCTTGAAGTCAGTGAGGACCCTCCTACAGTATTACTGTTATTCAGGACTCTACAAAAAGTGAAACAGTATAGGACTTGTGGCTGCCTGATTTGGGTGTCATAAAAAGTTATTTCATTCATTCAGCAAATTCTTTGAGCACACCTATGTGTCAGGAACTACACTGGGGATCTAACTGTGAACAAGACACACCAAGCCCCTTCCTTTAAAGAGTTTACATATATGGGGACTTCCCTGGTGGCACAGTAGTTAAGAATCCACCTGCCAACGCAGGGGACGTGGGTTCGACCCCTGGTCTGGGAAGATCCCACATGCCGTGGGGCAACTAAGCCCGTGTGCCACAGCTACTAAGCCTGAGCTCTAGAGCCTGCGAGCCACAACTACTGAGCCCATGCACCACAACTACTGAAGCCCACACACCTAGAGCCTTTGCTCCACAACAAGAGAAACCACCACAATGAGAAGCCTGCGCACCACAACGAAGAGCAGACCCCGCTGGTTGCAACTAGAGAAAGCCCGCACGGAGCAACAAAGACCCAACAGAGCCAAAAAAAAATTTTTAATTAAAAAAACAAGAAGAAATAGAAAATATGAACAGACCAATCACAAGTAATGAAATTGAAACTGTTATTAAATCTTCCAACAAACAAAGTCCAGGACCAGATGGCTTCACAGGTGAATTCTATCAAACATTTAGAGAAAAGCTAACACCCATCCTTCTCAAACTCTTCCAAAAAATTGCAGAGGAAGGAACAGTCCCAAACTCATTCTACGAGGCCACCATCACCCTGATACCAAAACCAGAGATACTACAAAAAAAGAAAATTACAGACCAATAACACTGATAAATATAGATGCAAAAATCCTCAACAAAATAATAGCAAACAGAATCCAACAGCACAGTAAAAGGATCATACACCATGATCAAGTGGGATTTATCCCATGGATGCAAGAATTCTTCAATATACGCAAATCAATCAATGTGCTACACCATATTAACAAATTGAAGAATAAAAACCATATGATCATCTCAATAGATGCAGAAAAAGCTTTTGACAAAATTCAACACCCATTTATTACAAAAACTCTCCAGAAAGTGGGCATAGAGGGAACCTACCTCAACATAATAAAGGCCATATATGACAAATCCGCAGCAAACATCATTCTCAATGGTGAAAAACTGAAAGTATTTCCTCAAATATCAGGAAAAAGACAAGGATGTCCACTCTCACCACTATTATTCAACATAGTTTTGGAAGTTCTAGCCATGGCAAACAGGGAAGAAAAAGAAATAAAAGGAATACAAATTGGAAAAGAAGTAAAACTGTCACTGTTTGCAGATGACATGATACCATGCATAGAGAATCCTAAAGATGCCACCAGAAAACTACTAGAGCTAATCAATGAATTTGGTAAAGTTGCAGGATACAAAATTAATGCACAGAAATCTCTTGCATTCCTATACACTAACAATGAAAGATCAGAAAGAGAAATTAAGGAAACAATCCCACTCACCATTGCAACAAAATGAATAAAATGCCTAGGAATAAACCTACCTAAGGAGGTAAAAGACCTGTACTCAGAAAATTATAAGACACTGATGAAAGAAATCAAAGATGACACGAACAGATGGAGAGATATACTATGTTCTTGGATTAGAAGAATCAATATTGTGAAAATGACTATACTACTGAAGTAATCTACAGATTCAGTGCAATCCCTATCAAATTGCCAGAGGCATTTTTTACAGAACTAGAACAAAAAATCTTAAAATCTGTATGGAGACACAAAGGACCCTGAATAGCCAAAGCAGTCTTGAGGGAAGAAAAGGAGCTGGAGGAATCAGACTCCCTGACTTCAGACTATACTACAAAGCTACAGTAATCAAGACAATATGGTACTGACACAAAGACAGAAATATAGATCAATGGAACAGGACAGAAAGCCCAGAGATAAACCCACACACCTGTGGTCAACTAATCTATGACAAAGGAGGCCAGGATATACAATGGAGAAAAGACAGTCTCTTCAATTAGTGGTGCTGGGAAAACTGGACAGCTACATGTAAAAGAATGAAATTAGAACACTCCCTAACACCATACACAAAAATAAACTCAAAATGGAGTAAAGACCTAAATGTAAGACCAGACACTATAAAACTCTTAGAGGAAAACATAGGGAGAACTCTCTTTGACATAAATCACAGCAAGATCTTTTTTGACCCACCTCCTAGAGTAATGGAAATACAAACAAAAATAAACAAATGGGACCTAATGAAACTTCAAAGCTTTTGCACAGCAAAGAAAGCTATAAACAAAACGATAAGACAACCCTCAGAATGGGAGAAAATATTTGCAAACAAATCATCGGACCAAGGGTTAACCTCCAAAATATATAAACAGCTCATGCAGCTCAATATTAAAAAACAAACAACCCAATCAAAAAATGGGCAGAAGACCTAAATAGACATTTCTCCAAAGAAGACAGACAGATGGCCAAGAAGCACATGAAAAGCTGCTCAACATCACTAATCATTAGAGAAATACAAATCAAAAGTACAATGAGGTATCACCTCACACCAGTTAGAATGGGCATCATAAGAAAATCTACAAACAACAAATGCTGGGGAGGGTGTGGAGAAAAGGGAACCCTCTTGCACTGTTGGTGGGAATGTAAATCGATACAGCCACTATGGAGAACGGTAAAAAACTAAAAATAGAATTACCATATGACCCAGCAATCCCACTACTGGGCATATACCCAGAGAAAACCATAATTCAAAAAGATACATGCACCCCAATGTTCATTGCAGCACTATTTACAATAGCCAGGTCATGGAAGCAACCTAAATGCCCATCGACAGAGGAATGGACGAAGAAGATGTGGTACCTATATATGATTGAATATTACCCAGCCATAAAAAGGAATGAAATTGTGTCATTTGCAGAGATGTGGATGGACCTAGAGACTGTCATACAGAGTGAAGTTAGTCAGAAAGAGAAAAGCAAATATCGTATATTAACGCATATATGTGGTATCTAGAAAAATGGTACAGATGAACCAGTGTGCAGGGCAGAAATAGAGACACAGATGTAGAGAACAAACGTATGGACACCAAGGGGGGAAAGTGTGGGCGGGGGGGATGAATTGGGAGATTGGGATTCACATATATACACTAATATGTATAAAATAGATAACTAATAAGAACCTGCTGTATAAAATTTTTTTAATTAAAAAAAATGTGGAAAAAAAAACCCCACAATATTGTGGAGAAGGCAGCAGTGGCAGCAGCAACGGCAGCTCTGGAGATGCAGTCCCGGTCCTGGCTTCAGCCCCAGTCCCATCATGGTGGCACTCGCTGAGCTCCTGGCCGCCCTCGTGGCCACAGCCTCGGGCTACTTTGTCAGCATCGTCGCACATGCCGAGGAGTGCTTCTTTGAGCAGGTCACCTTGGGCACCAAGATGGGCCTCATCTTCGAGGTGGCTGAGGGCAGCTTCCTGGACATCGACATGGAGATTACAGGGCCTAATAATAAATGAATTTATAAAGGAGACTGGGAGTCCAGTTGGAAATACACATTTGCTGCTCCCATGGATGGAACATATAAGTTTTGTTTTAGCAATAGAATGTCCAACATGACTCCAAAGATGGCGATGTTCACCGTTGATATTGGGGAGGCCCCAAAAGGACAAGACATGGAAACAGAAGCTCACCAGAACAAGCTAGTAGAAATGATTAATGAGCTCACAGTGGCAATGACAGCTGTAAAGCATTCCTATACATGGAAGTTAGGGAGAGAATACACAGAGCAGTCAATGACAGCACAAACAGCAGAGTGGTCCTTTGGTCCTTCTTTGAAGCTCTTGTTCTAGTTGCCATGACATTGGGACGGATCTACTACCTGAAGAGATTTTTTGTAGTCCGGAGGGTTGTTTAAAAAGCCTTTTCCTGATGGTCCCAAACTCATAATTCACTGTTTACCAAATATCTTGGGCATAATAATGTCATTAGTTTCTATGTTTTTATTTTCTGAACTGTACATTCACAGCTTATGTTTCTTTGTGATTAATAGATATTGGGGAAAAACACTTTTTCAGGAAAATTATAGTGAAAATTTGATTGGCATAATTTCGTATTTGAATTCTTCCTCCATTATACAGGTCTTTCCAGAACTCAGACGCTGTAATTTGAATATAGGTGTATAGTCCTTATTATATCTTCTTTCCTTTTGCTTTCATAATAAAATACAGTTTGTTCAGGATAGTACTTTACTGATAGCACTTTACTAAAATGACTGCATTCTTGGGATCCCTAATCCTGCAGTTCAAGTCATTAAAGATTCATTTTGTTGAATCTTTATGAGAAACAACAATCTGAATCTTGACATTTTCTGTCCAGCCGAAAATGGCAGAGCCCTGTGACTTAGAGGATGCTACCAGGTGGTATTTTCATACTTTGTCTACCTTGTTTTTGCATTAAAGATAAGTCTTTAACCAACAACCTTTCCTCCCGCTAAAGTTTTACTCTGAACCTTAGAACTCAGTCACCTCCAGTTAAAATTGTTGACACAAGCAGCTAATAACCATTTTTTGGTTTCTGCCTAACCGTGTAAGAAGTCTCTATTAAAACCAATTCTCTAGGTGTTTCAGCGAACGGTAGCTCTTTTTCTTTCTGTGCTGGCACATCCACTTCTCCACTCTTGGCACGTAGGAGGTATGCATTCAGTACTAGGAAAAAATCTGGATTTCTGATGCCAAAGGGCTAAAGCCTCTTGGATTTCTTTGCAGTGATATACAGCCACTATTTCATTTTTGATCAGTGGCATTTTGGTCACTGTTTAATTAGGGTACTGAACATCACTGTCAGTACTAGGGTTTTTGTTTTTGTTTTTCTTGGGTCTTTCTATTTTTTGTTTTTCTTTCTTTCTTGTTTTACTTGGGTCTTTCTTTTCTTTTGAATTTTGTTTTGTATAAAACGAAATGACTTTCTCTGATGATGGGTTTAAAATTAAAAGAGCATCTAGTTTTGGTGTGGGGATGATCCAGAATTATGTTGTGACCGATGTATATTAGTTACTTGCGCTTTTTTTTTTTTGGATCTTTGCAAGGGGAAAACTACAAGTAATGAGTTTTATATCATTAATTTAAATTTGTTACAGGTTTTCATGTTCAGGATAAACAATTTTTCAACCTTGGGTGAAAATACTTGCAACAGTTTCAGATGACTGTGTTTTACCTTAGGACAACTGTTGCATTCCAGTTTGTGTGCGCGTGTGAAAACACTTCAAAATTGAGTTAAAAGATGTAAATTTACAATTGGTTGTGTATCTAATCTGCCCCAGGTTCAGTAAATAAACAATTCTCTAAAAAAAAAGAGTTTACATATATGGATCTTGACTTATATGACCCAAATGAGAATGCCCACGTAAGGTAAGAAACCTATCCTACTGGTTTAAGCCATTACCAAAACATACACACACACCTTTTAGTCCAATTACACAAGAAACAAAAAAAGCTAACTTTTAATATTGTTAATCATGAATAGTCATATGCTACTTTAACTTAATTTAGTCCCTTTTTTTATAGTTCTGCAAATGCAAAGCTAGCATAACGATTTGGTGGAACTCGTGTTAATCAGTTCAATTCTAGTTACTAAGCACTTAACACCAACCAGAAATATTTTAAATGTTCCTCTTTGTATACTAGCTAAAAATTCCCTAGCCCATTTGCCCACCTTCAGACAGAAGATTATTTCTTCAATCCAAAAGGAAGATATTAAATTAAATGGCATACAATGAATATAGTGGGTTGAATTGGTGGTCCCTGAAAAGATAGGTACATGTCCTAATGCCTGGAAACTGTGAATGTTACCTTATTTGAATAAAGAGTCTTTGCAGGTGTAATTAAAGATCTTGAGATGAGGAAATCATCCTGGCTTACTAGGTGGGTCCTAAATCCAATAACAAGTGGAGTATTAAAGTCAGTCCTTATAAGAATCAGTCCTTATAAGAGTCCTTATAAGAGAAAGGCAAAGAGAGATTTGAGACAGACATAAGAGGAAAAGACACAGAATAGAGAAGGAGGAGGCTATGTGACCACAAAGGCAGAGACTGGAGTGAGGTGACCATAAACCAAGGAGTGCCAACAGCCATCAGAAGGTGAAAGAGGCAAAGAATGAATTCTCCCCTAGAGCCTCCAGAGGGAGTGAAGCCCTGACAACACCTTGATTTTAGACTTCTGGCCTCCAGAGCCATGAGAGAATATCTGTTGTTTATGCCACCCAATTTGTGGCAATTTGTTACAGCAACCATAGGAAGCTAATACAGTGAACAAAGGCATTTTGGTAAGGAATCATGGGTTGAAGTCCCACTCCTGTCATTCAGTCCCTATTTGTTCTTTAGTAAGTTGGTTAGCCTCTCTGAGCCTCCATGACCTTATTTGTAAAAATGGGATAATCAAGGGCTTCCCTGGTGGCGCAGTGGTTGAGAGTCCGCCTGCCGATGCAGGGGACACGGGTTCGTGCCCCGGCCTGGGAAGATCCCACATGCCGTGGAGCGGCTGGGCCCGTGAGCCATGGCCACTGAGCCTGCATGTCCGGAGCCTGTGCTCCTCAGCGGGAGAGGCCACAAGAGTGAGAAGTCCACGTACCGCAAAAAAAAAAAAAAAAAAATGGGACAATCAAACCTGTGCTGCTATCCCCCAGGGTTCTGATAAGAATCAGATGAGATCATATAGGTGAAAACATTCAGAATACTGTAAAATCCTTTACAAATATGAATTATTATTCTTATACTTTATCTGGAATTTAATGAGATTTGGAGCCCAGGCTCTTTATTCAAGCCCACTTGCTGCAACCCTTTACATAAATCAGCACTTGTCTAATTTTAGCAATGCCAACATTATATCAATTTTCTTTTTTCTTTTCTTTTTTTTTTGGTACGCGGGTCTCTCACTGTTGTGGCCTCTCCCGTTGCGGAGCACAGGCTCCGGACGCGCAGGCTCAGTGGCCATGACTCACGGGCCCAGCCGCTCAGCGGCATGTGGGATCCTCCTGGACGGGGGCACGAACCCATGTCCCCTGCATCGGCAGGCGGACTCTCAACCACTGCGCCACCAGGGAAGCCCTATATCAATCTTTAATATTAAATTTTATTTATAGAATTAAACTATCACTAATATACATAGTACCTCTTTAGTGTTAGGATTTAATGAAGGTCTAATTACCACTAACCTTATCCATTTCACTTCCCTCCATATATCTTCTACTACTGTCACACTTATTTAGAAAAGAGACCATCTAATTGGTTTATTGCCCCCATATACATTAACAAATCAGTTCTAACTGATCTGCCTTCAATAATATCTGTGAACTCACTTAACACAATCATAATTCTTTCTCTAGCTGACCTTAATTATTCCTTACTGAATTTTTCTTGGCTAAGAATGAATCATTAATAACCTCTTCCTCCTATTTTCTGGTTTTCCCCAATAGGTGGATCCTGATCTACTGCCAGACCTAGTTTCACCTTTCCTGAAATCAAGTATATTTATGAAATATAACCATAAACTAAGGATATCATTCCACAAGTTATGCACAAAAGTTTTATAACTCTATAATCTCACTTTATCCATGTACGAGTTTATATTTTCTAGAGAATTTTTCCATTTTTACTTCACAAGAAACATCATCAAACATATTCCAAACTATTGAGAGGCTAGTTCTACTGCAAGCTTCAAATTTCTTTCCTTCAGGGGACTTTCCTGGTGACGCAGTGGTTGAGAATCCACCTGGCAATGCATGGGACACGGGTTCGAGCCCTGGTCCAGGAAGATCCCACATGCCACAGAGCAACTAAGCCTATGCACCACAACTACTAAGCCTGCGCTCTAGAGCCTGCAATCCACAACTACTGAGCCTGTGAGCCACAACTAATGAAGCCCATGTGCCCTAGAGCCCGTGCGCCACAACTACTGAGCCCACACGCCACAACTACTGAAACCCACGTGCTCTAGGGCCCATGCTCCGCCACAAGAGAAGTCACCGCAATGAGAAACCCATGCACCACCACGAAGAGTAGCCCCCACTCGCCGCAACTAGAGAAAGCCTGCATGCAGCAACAAAGACCCAACGCAACCAAAAAAAAAACATTTCTTTCCTTCAGTGCAAGAGTTTGACATTAAAAATAAATAGTACTCTGATGATGCAGTCTTTATTTTCTTGTGCCATAATCATTCTTTTCTATATCAGAATTGAAAGATATTCAAATTTTCCTTAGATCTAACACAGAGTACCATAAACATTTTATTCTTTGAAATTTTGTCTCTTCAGAGTAACTTAAAAGAATTTTTCCCAAACAGAAGTTCAAAACAGTAAAACCTTGAATGGGCTTTTGAGATTTGTAAATGTAATAATCACTTGCAATTATTATTATCAATAACACACATCCTTAAGATGAGATGTCCTTTAGGTGTCCCTACCAAGCCACTGAATTGTGGGCAGTAAGTTATTTTAACATGCTTCACTACGTTTCCATAAGTAGAAATTAAATCACTTCCAAGATGTAAATTAAACACTTGGTTCTCAGGATCATCACTAAAAATTTCAAATCAAAAGTTACACTTAGGGGACTTCCCTGGTGGCACAGTGGTTGAGAGTCCGCCTGCTGATGCAGGGGACACGGGTCCGTGCCCCGGTCTGGGAAGATCCCACATGCCGCGGAGTGGCTGGGCCCGTGAACCATTGCCGCTGAGCCTGTGCTCCGCAACGGGAGAGGCCACAACGGTGACAGGCCTGCATACCGCAAAAAAAAAAAAAAAAAGTTACACTTAGGAAATCCACAACCATTATTTTGTAGAAATACAGATGAATACTACTCTATGGCATTATCCATAACTTTAAATATAGGCTTTACCTGCCTACAAATGGGTTTATAAAGGTACCTACTATTATCACTTCAGATCAATAAGAAATTTACTAACAATGGTTTCCTAACTCTCTGGTCTCTAAATGACCTACATAAAAGTAAACTGCGAACCTCTTCCAACAACCGTTAGCCTCTACATCTTTCAGACAATCGGATCCCACGTGAGACTGCCAAAATACTACTAATTCTGTGAAATGTGCTAATCCTCCTGATCATGAAAACTGGAACTAACGATCTTCATTAAGAATTTTAACTCTGGATCCTCAGAATACTTCTTAAGAAACAAAAAACATCCTAAGAAGCTGTCCATTCCCCAGTCACCCATCTTAGCAACCAAGTGTAGAACCTGGCTCCTCGCCACTAGAGGGGGGTGTTTCTTCTATTGGTTTCTCTTTCGCCTAATTTGGCTTACCAGAATTTCTGGTTCAACTAGAAATTAGCCTCAAGATCAACATCCTGACCTTTATTTCCCCTTCATACTGTGTGGCCCTTTCTTTTTATTTCAGGCTGTAAGCCACCACTAAAATATCAACTTCAATCCCTGATTACCTGTACAATTATGTCCCATGTCCTATTTCATTGCCTTTTTACTAACAAACAAGATACACAGAGCTGATTCTAGAGACTTTGACATTAGTTCATCTGAAAAAAATCAGAAAATGCAACCAACCTCGCTTATTCTTTTTCAGGAAAAAGGCTTTTTTTCATTTTCCATGTTCACATTATTTCATTTGAATCACAACAAAACTACAGAAAAGAATTGAACAATTAGTAACAAATTCCAAAGAAGAAACTCTATGTCTTTAAGTGACTTGCCCAAGATTTCAGGTAGCAAATAGTGAAGCCATAATGAAGACTCAAGTGCCCTGACCCCTAGACATTTCTGGTGCTACCTGTTCTATAGGCACTAGATGAGAAAATGGACTGAGGACTGACCTACTCTTACTTTTGCCATACCAGTCTAGAGCAAACAGCTGTGTGACTACTTAACTCACTATTATTTCTGGCAAAGATTATACACGTCTTAGACTAGCCCCCACTGGCCATAAATTCACAAAGTGAGACAGGAGTAGATGAGAGAGATAAAGGAAAAGAGAGGCTCAGGGGAGAAGGAAGAGATGAAAATAAATCTATTAAACAATTTTGAGACCAGGCATAAGATGCTAAGTATGCAAGAACAGGGACCAAGATGCATCGAGGAATCAGAATCAGGAAAAGAACAAATGAATGACAAAAAGAAGCAGTCACACCACCAGATAGTCAAATGATCCAAAAGGCTCCAGAAGAGGGACTTCTCTGGTGGTCCAGTGGTTAAGACTCCATGCTCCCAGTGCAGGGGGCCCAGGTTCGATCCCTGGTCAGGTAATTAGAACCCACATGCCGCAGCTAAGAGCCCGCATGCTGCAACTAAAGATCCTGCATGTAGCAACGAAGATCCCATGTGCTGCAACTAGGACCTGGTACAGCCAAATAAATAAATAAATGTTTTTTTTAAAAAAGGCTCCAGAAGAGATGATGGCGGCTGGCTGATTCCTTGCTGCTTTCTGTGAAGAACCCTGGTTCTTCTGTGAAGAACCTCTAAGGGCAGAAGCCCTTAGAGAAGACTGAGACAAGAATTGGCCAGTTAAAATCTGCACCCACTTTCTGAAGCCATAAGGGGAGGGAAGAGCCCCAATAAAAGGAAATCTATCATAATAAAATCAAAACCGTTTGACATGAATCTGCTTGGGACAAAGTGAGTATACCACTCAGAATGCTTTTCGCTGCAAGTGACAAAATCCCAGATAATGCTGGCTTACACAATAAGGAACTGTGTTATCTCACAGACCTGGAAGTTCAGAGGTAAGGCAGACCAAGTACAATACAATCAGAAGTTCAGTAAGGTCATCAAGAGCTCAGGTTTCCTCTCTCTGTTCTGCCATCTTCTAGATCAGCTTCCTCCAAAGCTAGTTTCTCTCATTACCCTAAGATGTCTTGAGCTTTTCTAGCTATCATATTCAGACATAACAGCATCAGAGGAAGAAGAGGCACCATCTCTTTCTTTTATCTCTTTTTAGGGTCAAGAAAACCTTTCCCAGAAGCACCCCGGCCCTCCACCAGGCTTCCCTTCACATCTCATTGGCCAAAATAGGTTACAGGCCATTCCTAACCCTTCATTAGCAGAGGAAATGGGATTAACCGTGACTGCTTAGACTCATCATCTAGGGTAGAATTAATGCTGGGTAGTCAATCACTATGACCATACCATGGGCAAGTTATAATGTTGAGTATTATTGTGACATTGTTTTCACTCCATAACAAACCTATAATTTATTATGTTGCTTCCAAGATTTTAACGATGAGGCATGTGCTTTGCCCAAAATTTAGATAATTACTCTTTGCTGACATTCCATATTTGCCATCATAAACTTTTTTATCAGTTATAAAACATTTTATTACAATTTTCTTGGCCAATCCACTATTTAAAAAAAAAAAAACTTTAATGCAATATTTTAGAGCAAGAACGGTAAATAGGTTTGTCACAGCAACTCCAATAGGTACAGCTACTTAGAATCCCATTTCAAGAAAGATCCAAAGATGAGTTTGGATCCAATAAGTAATAGTGCCATGACTGATTAGTGATGTCTACCATGTACTCAGGTTTGCGCACAACACATAGCACATATCTGCCAACTCTGATGTAGAGGAAATCTATTTAAATAATTTCCCTCCAATGACAATGGATCTCTCTGCCTTATTTTTATTTTAGTCAGGAGCCAATCTAATTCCTACCCTCTCTTTATTATTCCCAACTAATTTATATATTTATACACATAATATACATCAAGTATGAACTCCAAAAATTATTCTATAGATAATCAGAGCGTTCCACAGGGACCCTTTTGTAAATATATAGAAAGGGTTGGCAGAATGGCTTAATTTACAAACTGTCTCACTTAAATAAAGCAGGGGGGGTGTCTTTGGGGCCCAGGCTAGTTGTGGATCTCAGCAGGCTTCAGGGACAGAAGGAAAAAGAGAATGGCAATCTATTCCCAATTAAAGTGGACTGGCCCACAGTTGCAGGTCAAAAGGGAGAAAGGAACCAAAGCCTAAACCTGGACAAAGGTGATTAATCAATAATTGGAGAATGCTTAAATAATGGCAGATTACAAACAGTATGCAGAGTTTATGTGTATAAAATGCATTTGAAAAGACAGAAAAGGACAACAGTGGTTATTCTTGGGTAAATTAATTTATGGCTTTTTTTCCTTTTGTCCTTCTACTCGTCTACATTTTTCTGACTGTCCTGTACTGCACATACACTGCCTTTTTAATGAGGGGAAAAAAAACAATAATGGAAACATGTTTTTATCTCATCCCTCAATGTTTTGGTTATTCCAATTAACCTCTTATTGCCTTGTAGTTAAGATCGAGTTTGTCCAAGTATGCTATTGTTGGGCAGCTAGGTTGTCTTAACCTTTTGGTATCACAAGCAACAAAGTACTCTTGTAGTTGAAAATTAATTTGAAATATAAAAGAAGAAAAATTAGAAAAATCTCTAGAAAATGGACCAAAAGTGTTTAAACACCCCATAATATACTAAAAGTATCACTACTCAAAAATTAATAACTTAGGATATTCACACCAAATAATTGTTTTAACCAAATTGTCCAGTTGACCAGTTTACTTTCAACTAAATTGTATTTGGACAAAATTGATTTTGGCCAAAATAACTTTAAGTCAAATTGGTATTGGACGGAGTATACTACCAGCATCAGAGGAAAGTCTAAATGCAGAGATAAGAAATAGCACCCCTCCCAAAAACAAAAGGTTCAATAATAAGCAACAGGCAAGTCTGAAAGAGAAACATCACCTGGGGCAATGTTTCAAAGTAGAAGGAAGTGTTTATCAAGGAGCTATAAAACTAACCCAAGTAGCTTAGAAAGTGCTAGTAAGGATATCAAGTAAATTCAGTTTCAGCTGCCTGCTTGGACACTCTCCCCTAGGTAGAACAATGCTGGGTTTTCTCCAGGTTCCCTAGATGAAAAACTTAATCTGTTTGGAGTTCAAATTGAGGATGTATGTTCCCCAAATCATTCATCCACAATCACTTTCCCAGTAAATGAGGTTCTGGAGCTGGCCACTGCATGATGGGGAATCCAAACCACTTCTTGGGCATATTATGGTTCCCCACCCCAAATTATAGAGGGTAATATCCCATATTGTCAGACAAGCAGAGGTAGCAGATGATGTGAATTTGCACGGAAAGAAGCAATCTGAACTGGATTGCCGCAGGAGTAAAAGACCCAGGTAGTGGGTTTCAGCTTCTAGAATAGCTGGTTAGCATGGCCAGAGAGAGTTAGAAGACATCTCTGGCTTGAACAGTCTTCGAAGGAACCTGATTACAGTTAAGATTTCTTTTTAGCCCATTATTGCTCCATGGAAAATCCTGGAGAGCTTTCTGAGCAGCCTGTATTCATTCAAATATTAACTGGCTGTCAGGCTGCTGGTGTTGCTGAGGTAAGCAGAGAGGTAGCAGGGTAGAAGGCAAAGACATCTGTGCCATTAAAGAAGGCATTCTATAGGAAGGAAAACAGAGAAATGCATTTATATTCAGTCACAGCAAAGAAGGTGTGAAAAAACAAGGTAGATGAATCAATTTGTTTCTACTAAAAAGCAAAACAATGTAGAGGGACTATTCACAAATGGTGTTGGGGCAACTGAGTAGCCATTTGGAAAATAATTAAATTTGGACCTATGTCTCACACCATACACTAAGAAAAATGCATCAAAAAACTTAAGTGTAAAATAGAAGCCATAAAAGTAGTAGTAAAAAAAAAAAAGTAGTAGTAGAATATGAGAGAATTCTTTTATAACCTTGTAGTGGGGCAGGCTTTTCTAACTATGACACAAAACCCAGAAGTCATAAAAGAGAAGACTGACAAATTCAACTACATTTTAGGGAAAATCTACATGGCAAAACACTATAAGCAAAGACAAATGACAAACTGGGGTCGGGGGGGATGATGCAACTCATTTTACAGAGGGCAAACCTCCATATTATAAACATCAGCTACAAGTTGATTTTCAAATGACCGCCCCCCCAAAAGAAGAAAAGAATATAAGAGATACTTCACAGAAGAGGAAATACAAATGGCTTTTAAACATATGAAAATATATTCAAACTCACTGTTAAAAAGAAATAAAAATTAAAACCACACTAAGATAACAATTTTCACCCACTGGATTGGAAAAAATCCAAAAGTTCAATAACGCATTTTGTTGGCAAGAACACGGGTAGTCAGGCACTCTTATACATTTCTGATGGGGGTATAAATTATGCAGCCTCTATGAAGGGTAGGACCTGTAAAATCACTATGAGATACACTCTTTGACCACAATTCCACTTTTAGGAATTTACCCTACAAATATATTTGTACAAGTGTGAAATAATCTATGTAACAAAAGTATTTACTGCAGCATTGTTTCTAACAGCAAGAGATTGAAAATTTCCCAAATGTCTATCAATATGGTACTGATTAAATAAATGATGCTATAGCCACACAATGATGTGGAAGAGATCTCCAAGACATACTGTTAAAATGAAATATACCTCATATATTTTTCCACTGTTATGGAAAGAACACCAAGATACACTGTTGAGTGAAAAAGGCAGAATGGAAGCAGAAGCTTCCATTTGTATAAAAAAGGAAAGGAAAACAGAATTTATATTTGTATTGGCTTGGGTATGCATTTTAAAACTCTAGGAGGATAGGAACTGAGTAGATGGTGGACAGGAGTGGAAGGGAAACTTTTTTGTTTCTGAACATTTTGTTGTTTGAATCATGTGAACGCATTACCTTTTCAAAAGTTAAATCTTAAGATTTAATATATTAAATGTTTAGAAAATATAATTTGAGTTCCTAGATAATATTCTACATTTATGTCCCTCAGTCTATGGGTGATAGATTGTAGACAAGTGACAAGAGGCCTTGAACTGTAAAGCAAAGTGAGGGTTACAATAGGAAATCTGATGACTAGAAGTGAAGAACTTACCAATGAACAGGTTGTACAGACCCAGGGTAGAGACAGTAAAGAAAAGAGGGAAGGACACCATCTTGTGAAAGTATCAGAGCAAAAGTGCCACATCGAAATAAAGAGATAAGCCAGAGATTAACTCTTGAGGAGGTTTAAGATCAAAAGGTGATATAATTCCTTAGGATACTTGAATTCTTTAGTTCAAACACAGATATCACAGAGTGCTGTGACTCAGGGGTACTGCCCTCAATATGGACAACTAGATGTGTCTGTAGTCTAGTCGCAATGGAGAGACAGGCGGTTCAGAAGCAGCAGCACAGTGATGTACAGCAGGTCTTCTCTGCTGCTCTCTCATGCTGAACCCCTGAGTGAAACTCTCTCAGAAAAGTTAATAAGGCCACAAGGCTGGTTATGATAAAGAAAATAAAATATTTTGAATAAAGCTTCTTGAAAACTGCTTTCATTCATTCATCAAATGTTTACAGAGCACCTATTCTGTGCCAAGAACTGCTCCATGGGCTCAGTAAATTCATCCTCCCAAATAAATATGTCCAAGATAATTTAAACAAAAAGGCATTTTAAAGGATTTTGAGATAAATAGAAGCTTCTCACACACAAAAAATTTAAATATAAAAAGTCGCTAAAAAGTTAACTGGCAACTATAAAGTGCCATGAAACTATGGTAAATGGACTTCAAATTGTATACAGGTTATCCTGTTGTTTTTAAAAAGTGAAACTAATGACTTAGCATGAATTTAAAATAAGACAATCATTTTCAGAAATTAGAAATAATGAGTAAAATTTAATAATTTTACTAAACTTAAAAAGTATCAATATAAATCTTTAAAATATGGCTTTCTATTCTCATCACTACAATTGATAAAACAGGAAAACATAACCGGAAAAGAGAACTAATTCAGAACAGATATCAGGGAAGAATTTTTCCAGTAGTGAACTATAAACATGAGTAACAAATAATGAAAAACGTATTATGGCAAAAAATTAGAATCAGTTACTAATTACATGATCTAAGTAAGAAAACAGATACCTAAATACGTAGAAGAGGCATTTAAAAAGTAGCCCTAAATTAATGGACAAACCATGTTTTTACTACCCAAACCTAACTCAGATAATACATAAATCTGCAATGTGTTAAGATTCGGGTATTTCCCAATGCCTATAAAGTCAGCTCTCATTTATCCATAAAAATGTATCCAACAGCAAACCAGCAAGTTTGCAAACAGAATTTATTGTATTCTTCCTGTTTGATTTGCTAACATATTTCCAACTTAATACCTACTTGGTACTTTCCTTTTGACCTGCCTTCTCAATATTTCACTTTCTCTATCTGTTTATACTCTAAAAGGATGTAAAGACTTACAAGCCCACCATCACCAGTCCTTTTCTAGGAAAAAGCAAAAAGGACAGTTCTGCCTCAGCTGCTACATTTAAGAAGAAATGATTCATGCTTAGCATGCAGTGAGAATCAGAAAAGAGCAGGAGGAGCAAACAACAGTATCCATTCCAATGAAAGTTTATTAATTTGTATGAAGTCAATTTGTGACTCATCCACATTCAAATGAATGAACAAAAACAAATTCCAAAGCTAAATATAAAATGACTTTTGGACTATCCAGGTTTCTGCTTGTTTCCACTTTCTGGACAAGACAAGGCTGTGATGCTGGCAATACATTAACACTCTCAGGCCACCAAGATCCCACTCAGTGGCTACAGTTATTTATCAAGTAGGCCAAAGAAGTTTAATATAATATTACTACAAATTACAAATCTGTATACTATACAAATATTTGTATAGTATACAAAAGAGCTACTGAACCTCCTGACTACAGTAATCAAGTAGTGACAGGAGACCAGGCCAGAGCTGACTCATGATTTACATTTAACCAGCCTTAAAAAGCATTCAACTTTAGAACCTGAAAGGATCCTTAAAGATCATACAGTCAGCCCAACATTATCCTTTTACAGATGATATTTAGGCCCCCCGCAAAAGATTAATTAACTTACCCAAGGTTGGGCAGCTTCATGGCAGCAAAACCAGCCCCAGGCCTCTGAGAAGCAATCTAGTGCTTTCTGTAAAATACAGCATCCCACTCCTGGAGAATATGCTGAAGGAACTGATCTTGTACATGTGAGGCAATTTTTTTTTTTTCCAGAGTTGGGTGATAGGAAAGGGCTATGTAGTTATATGTGGAGAGATATTTACTTGCTCCATCAACCCTAGCTAAAATGCAGATCTTATTTCATAGGCATAAATAATATCCTGAATTTATCACACATGCGTAATAACTTTTCTCTCCCAAATCACTGTGGCCTTCCAGAGTTTACCAACGACTGGGGGAAACAGGACTAAGAAATAAACTATCTTTTTAACCAGATTGCAAGCCTGTCCTGTTATTCATTAATGGATAGAAAAATATTATTTAATGAGATTAAAAAATAATATTAGCACTTATACTATTAAGTAATCTTTCCTTCTCTGGTTTTTACTCTTTTCTAAAATTTTCTGTAACACAGAAGGTCTTTCCTGATCTATTATTTACTTTTTCCTTGTTAAATATTAATATTCTAATTCACATGAGCCTTTTTCTAAAACTTCTAAGAAATCATAATTCCAAAATCTCTTTGCCTAGTTTACTTCTGCATATACGTAGTGTTATACAAATCTATTTAAACATATCTTAGAAAGGATAAGAAACTCAAGAATTTATGTGTTGAACTGGTTATACATAGGTGCCATGGTTCTCAATTTTTTAAACCTTAAGAAATTTTCCCAAAAGAAGTTGATATTAACATTTCCTAGCCTACAGCATCCCATTCTTCATTGAGAGGAAGCAGCATAAGTGAAAGTACACATAGAGGGGGAAAGACTGTAGAAAAGTCAAACCAAAAGTCTGTCAGGGAAAAAAAAAAAATCATAGCAAATCTTCCTACACGGCTATAATAGGTACAAGCCAAGCTGCAATTTCCTTGTATCACCATGTGGCTGGCTGGGCTTGTGGTGGGCACTATACTCAATCAGGAGTGTTAAAAGTTGAGGTAAAGAAAACAAACCACTCATGTCAAAAATATCCTAATCCATATAACTGGTTAACTTATATTATGCCTGTTCTCCTTCATATTCAAATTTAGATGGGAAATATTTTATGGATATTTACTATCTCTGTTAAACTTAGGTGCCACAGAAATTTCAAAGATACGTGAGACATGCTTTTGAAGCTTATAGTTCAACAGGGCAATAAGCTGTGGACACAAGAGCACAAAAAGAAGGCAGTAAAATAAGGACTTTATGAAAGACTAAAGCACAATCTGAGTTCATTTCTTGAACTAGTTTTAGAGGAAGGGTAAGATTTCAATAAGCAGAGAAGGGAATGCCATAAAAAGGAAAACTATGAACAAATGTGGAAGGGTAAAAGGATGTCTGAAGAAAAGTGAGGATAACAGTTTGACTAGGATAGGAAAATTCTGTGGAAATAAAGAGGCCAGGATGTGGAGGCTTTGGGGTTTTATTTTGGAGACATATCCAGCTGCTGAAGACTTTTGAGCCCAGGAGTGATATAACAAAAGCCGTATTTTAGGAAGAATAATCTGGCAATGATAGAATTGATAAGGAAGGGATAGTATGCAGGTAGGTCAGACAGAAAACTACTACCATTGTCCCATGTTCCTAAGCCCAGTAATTTAAGTGTATAAGTCAATGTCAGCCCAAGCTACCAAATTTTATATACATATCTTAAATGTAGTATAGAACTTCTATAGTGATTCAGGAAAACATGGACTTACACACAAGTCTTTTAATTTTCTTTCCTATCTTCACCTTAGGTAACAACTTCTGGCTTGGAATTTTCATTTCACCTTTCCTCACCCAATTTTTGTATCAGCAAGACTCATCATCATTCTTTACATATTAGCAAAATCAACAAGATTTATGTCAGTGATTAATCCGAAGAGTCTTTAAAGCAATTCTAAATCCCATTTTGTTAAAGTAACTGCTTTATATCACACACAATAAATTTCCCCCAAATTTATATTTTATTTTCCAAGAGAAAGAGCACTTTCTTTCTTGCAGACAGACTACACCTACAAAACCAAAACAAAAGATAATTATCAAGTGAATCTGTAATAGTTACTTCATAGAAAGAATTTTTAACAGATTGGCTGCCATAAGTATCATGAAAGCAGAAACTAACTGCTTTCTTTGCTTTGGGTGTAAACTAGGCCACACATGAATGTCCCTCTTCTAGAAAAAGGACCAAACCAGGTTAAGTTTTCCACATTTCACAGATTAAGATAGTCTTATTCTATTTGATTTCCCAAAAGAAGAGATTTAATTATAAAGTATTGTTTCATTTGTCATCAAAAAGGTATTTTATATTACTGAAATGGTCATATTACATAAGCCTTACAGAAAATTATGCCTGACTTTTAGTAAATCAGACTTTTGAAACAGTATAGAACAATAGATATTAATTTGAAAAAGAGAACGATTCACTTGGTTTGAGGTCACCTAAAGAACTGCATATGACTACAGCCCTAGGTTTAAGCAGAGGATGGTGTCCCAGTTTGTAAGAGAGCCTTGTCTCTGCTTCCATGACTTTCCATTTGAGTGCAAAAATGTTGCCACTTATCAGTGACCACTGGAACCTCTCCAACAGTCAGTCCGGCTTCCTACCCAGAGGAGTACTAAGCCAGCTGATTGGCTCAGTGCAATCAGACAACAGCCCTCAGCCTCACAGTAGTCAAGGAACAAAGATTGGTGACCCGATACTCAGGAAGAAAAGGACGTAAAAGGCAGAGGAGGGGAAAAAGAGGCGAGGGAAGCATATAATCAACATAAACGTCCAGAAAGTCACATTCACTCAAAGAGTCAAAGGGAGAAATGCTTTACCTGGAGATATTCAGACAGGGATGGAATTTTTTTTTTAATGTAACATAAATAAGGAAACCGGTTTGAAACGGTCACTGAGGAAACCCAATTCATATAAACAAACTTAGCTAGAAGCTTTATAAGTACCTTCAGTGGGCAAGGATCTTTTACATACTAACATTTAAAAATGTAGTTTACTCAACAAATTCACTGAAAGGTGTTCTGTTTCCTAAAAACTGTACCTAATAACTGTTCTTTTCAGTGATTCCAGTTCTGCACGCGATTTCAAATTAAAGGGGGAATGGGTGGGGTGCAGGACATAAGAAATTTTTACAGCATGGAAATAAAAGTATTTTTAAACCTTCTTGGGGGTGATAAGTTAGGCAAGAAGTAATACGTGGAAACTGTCAAGTGCTTCTCTACACATCCACCCACCAGATACCATCGCAGCCGGCTAGGGGAGTCTCCCTCTTCTTGCCTGACAGCTTCACTTTCTTTGAGGTCTGGAGCTGGTGATCACACTGGCCCGTCATGGTATTTTCATTTAACAAAGCAGTTACTCAACAGGGGAAAAAGCCACAAAGGAGCAGAGCAACTGCTGCTGCACCCGTGATGCAAGTGCAAGATGAGCCCCGGGCCGCCACCGCCGCCTCGGCTCCTCCGTGACGTCCGGGAGGGGTATCCCCGGCTCTCAGGAAGTGGTGGCCGCGGGCGGCTCCGCCCCCACACGACTCGGGGCTGGCCGGGCCGCGGGGTGGCTGGACGGCCGGGCCTGCCGGCTGGCGGGGATCGCCGTCCCACACCCGCGCACGCCCCGTGGGCCGCGCGTCCCGGGCCCTCCCCCGCGCCACCACTGAGGGCAGGCGCCGCGCCCTGACTCGCCGTCCGCTCAAGTCACAGCCCGCGCGTCCCACTCTATCCCACAGCTCACACCCACTCACCCCGACCCCCTGCGCCGAGCCCGGCCCAGCGTCGCCGGTCACCAGACTGGGTCGAGCCGAGTCCAAGATGGCGACTCCGCCCCCGCCCCCTCCGCACTCCCCGCGGGGTCTGGGCGCCCCCTCACGCGGCGAGCTGGCGCCCTAGGCCCGGCTAAAAATAGCCAGGCCCGACTATATTTGGTGCGGCCGGATCCCGGCGCGGCCGCGCGCACCCCGCCCCGCCCCGCGCGCACCCCGCCCCGCCCCGCGCGCACCCCGCCCCGCCCCGCCCCGCCCCGCCCGGCCCGGCCCGGCCGAGAGCTGCTCTGAATGGAGAAGG
The DNA here is from genome assembly GCF_003676395.1 of Aethalodelphis obliquidens. Lineage (NCBI taxonomy): Eukaryota > Metazoa > Chordata > Mammalia > Artiodactyla > Delphinidae > Aethalodelphis > Aethalodelphis obliquidens. Next base: position 31,846,099 of record NW_020837951.1, on the reverse strand, counting down.
GGCGGGGGTGATCGAGGGGAACCTACTCCGCTATCTGCCGCGCGCGGCGGCGGCGGGGCCCGGCCAACCGCCGAATTTAGTAACATTGCCTGCGTCAATCACGCGCCTCGCGTGCGTCAGTGCCGCGCGGCTCCAGGTCCTGCTACCCCCACCCGCCCGCCTTTGAATGGATGCAATGTAGCAGCGCCCTCCTTCTTTGTGAGACTGGATTGGAACTCGTGGCAGTGCAGAGGCACTGTTCCTGTCCGCTAGGTCAACTTTCGTAGTACCCTTCCAGGTCCTCTCCACACCACCCTGTCTGAAGCGGAAGTGGAGGCGAAGAAATATACCCATAGCATATGTATAATTCTAGTTTTGTTTCCAAGTTTCTTGTGGTAGCTCGAACCTTTAATTCTGAGTTGTGTGCTCCGCCCCACACACACACGCAAAGATTGTAACAGGTCAAAGACATAAATGTCACGTCTGATTCAAGCGGACCACATGGGGACCATGTCTGTCTGCATTGTTTCACTCAAATACTTTCTCCTTCTCAAAAAAATCATTTTTAAAAGAGGTTGTTTTCACCCAGCTGCAACCTTTGGAACTAGGAGACTTTAATTCTGATAAAATTTTGGTTTTGTTTTCAGCAAGAAATTCACACTTAAATTCATCACTTCCAGGAAGAAATTGCTCTCCCTAACAGAATCGCCCAGGCTTTCAGCTCACCATTTCATAACAAATGTGTCCCAGGAGACCAGAGCAAATCCCGTAGCGAGGGACTGACTAATAAATCCTGTTGACTGATTTCGAAATGTTTAATTTGGGAGGTGGGAGGGTAGGCCCGTCTACAACCATCAAAAAGTGAAAGTGCGAGCTGAGAGTTACATTTCTGATGGGAGAGGGGTGATTTGCAAGTCAGACCCGCTCAGCTGTTCAACACGTGTGTTTGTTTTACACACAATAAGTAGCTTCTGCTGCAGCGCGCGCGGATGACGGATGTGCACTTAGTTGTGTTATAAAGTCCAGTTAGGAAACCCACATTTAAGTGTAAAGAAATAAAACCTTATCTTCCCAGAGCCATCGGTATCCCTGTGCAAAACACGCACCCAGCAAATGATGGGAGGAGGAGAGAGATTAGCCTAGGCGCAGGGAGCCAGAGAGACGTAAACAGCTTTAGAACTGTTGCTTGGGGAAAGAGCAGCACCTCGGGGAGTCTTCGGACTGGTGCCTGACTCCTGCACCCGCTGCCAGGTCACTCGGAGAAGCTGGCTGGCTGAGCCTTCCCTTTCGGAAGAGCTGTCCTCTCTCTTACCCCCTCGCCCTGGCTCCCTGCCTCGGGGCAGCCTCGGAGGCGCGCCAGTAGCACTCCTCCAACTCTACTCCACCCGAGTCTGACAGCTGGGCGGTCCCGCCTGACCCGCGGGCGGGCCGCTGCACCCTCTTACAGAATAGGGCCCGGGCAAGCAGCGCGGTTGCAAACGGGTTGGCAGCGCGGGTCCGAAAGGCCCCCGGGCCGGGACTGGCCGCGCGGCATAGTTTCCATTGCGCTACCCTGCAAATGGCCGGGGAACGCGCGCGCGCGCGCACACATGCACACACACCCCCTCCCTCGCACACGCGGAACCGGCTGGGCCAGGGGAGGGAGGAGGAGGGTGACGTAGCGTCCCATGGCGTCACATTGACGTCTCGCATTCCAGGCACTCTATGGAGAGGCCGCTAGGGCTCCTGTGGCATAAATGACGTGCCGAGAGAGAGAGCGAACGCGCAGCCGGGAGAGCGGAGTCTCCTGCCTCCCGCCCCCCACCCCTCCAGCTCCTGCTCCTCCTCCACTCCCCACACACAGACAAGCTCACACCCGCTCCCTCACTCGCACACACAGACACACGCGCGCACACACGCTCCTCACACACACTCCACTCTCTCCCGCGCGCTCACACCCCTCTCACCCTGCGCCCTCGCGGGTGCAGCGCTGCGCGGCAGGCGGACGCCCCTCCCGGTCTCACTTTGCAACGCTGACAGCGCCGGCGGTGGCTGTGGAGGTGGGAACAGAAGCGGCATCCTACCCCCTGGTCGCGGCCCGAGCCAGGACGCCCGCGGAACCCCTCGGCGGCGCTCTCCCATGAATCGGGATCGCAGCATCCCCTGCCAGCAGCTCACTGCCTCTGGGAGCCGCTGGACTTCTACACCGCAGCCCTTCCGGGACAGCAACTGTGACTCCCACCCCCCCCCGCCGCCCCCAGTGCAGATTTCGGGGCAGCTTTCTAGAAACTCGCTCTAAAGACGGAACCGCCACAGCACTCAAGTACGTATGAGATTCGCTCAGTTAATAGGGGGACTTGCTAAAAAGTTGGCGCGCTGGGAAGCTTAGCTTCTGAAATTGACAACTTTGAGTGTGGGGTTTTCCCCCCTCGCCTCCTCGCTCAGGCTTTGCTCGCGGAGTCGCCGGTGGGTTCTGATCTGAAACTTTTCCCCCGTAGCGGGCCTGCGGGGATCTCTGGAGCTTGTGGGATTCCTCTCCCTACCCAAAGAGGCGAAAAGCCTCTAACAAAGAGGAGGACCGGGATTTGTGCAGTAGCAGCTCCAGCGATGTAATTCAGGGTATTTCGGCTCTAGTTGTCATGGTAATGATGCTCTAGGCGGCGGCAGCGGCAGGGAGTTGCAGCTCCGGTGATGAACGGCAGTAATTTTCCTGCCTTTTAACTAGGATTGAAAATAGGGGCTCCGGTGGGTCCAAGTTAATATGCCTAATGGTGACTCCGAGACGGTTGACTGGGAGGAAGCTTGGGAGGGAAGGGGCCTGGTCAGCAGCGGCCGGAGTTTGCAGCGGCGCTCCGAGGATCTCAGGAAAGAGGGCGTAATTGTAGGAATGTGGCTTATTGTATTGAAATGAGCCTGGGGCTCCACCAGGCACGTCTGCCTGGCGTCGCCGACTTGCCAGTTTACACTTTTCCCTTCGGAGGTAATCGGGTGTAATTGCCGACCCCAGTGCCCCGACACGCGTGGGAACGGTGTCCCTCTCCTCCGGGCCTTGAGTCGGTATGGGAGAGGCGTGTTTTACTCTTAACTGACAGAACTCGCGCTTTTGGAGAAGTTGCTCGTAGTGTTTTACTCTTCATAGAAATGAAAGTTCTCGGTGGTGAGAGGAGAGCGGTCAAGCGGGCGCAGCCTGCGGAGGCTGACTTCCAAAGGCACCTCTCGAACCTGTTGGAAGCTTGGGTCAGTCGTGAGGGAGAAAGCATTTGTCCCTTCGTTCCAAAGAACGTTCTTGGAGATTGTCATTTATTTATTATGCCCACGGATTCTCCAGAGGGAAGAGCTGCAAGGAGTTGGGTAATCAGAAATCTCGGGCTATTATCCCAGAGCCCTAGGGTGCCAGGAGAGAGGTACAGGGCGCCCTTCAGTCATTTCATCGCGAATCCAATCCTGAATCTTCTTTTCCCACGACGGAGAAATATTTTATAGAACTGAGCTAGGGAAAGGAACAGCTGCCTAACGCGGCTGCTGAGCACAATGAATGAAGTTTGAGTTTATTCGAGTTCTCTTATCCGAGCAAGACGCTCGTAATGTGAATATCAAAGACCTCTTAGGCCACAGCAGCCTCCACACCCGCTCCCTGCCCCCGCACCCCCACCCCCGCTTCCCTGGGACCGTGCGCTCGCAGAAATTCTCCCCCGCGGTTTGTCTCCTCTCCCTCTGTCTTTCTGAGAATCTCTGTATCTGCCTTTCTGTCGGTCTCTTCTCCACTCCTCCTGCCCCCGCCCAACCTCCGCCCCCGCTCCCCAGGGTTGGAAACTCCGTGGAGGAGCCCCGGTCACAATGGTGCGTTTCACGGTTTCCTTCACACACTTCACCACGGGGAGGGGAACACGGGGGTGTTCCTTTCGTCTGCCCACGAGAAAGAAAGGGGCTTTGACAGAGGTAGTTATTTCTTCCTAATTTACAACCCCGAGGCTCCGTGCTCCCGGCCGCGGCGGCCGCGAGCGGGAGCGGAGCAACGTGTTTCCAGGCTCTGAGGCTTTGCCTAGGTAACCGGTCGTTTCGGGGCGGGGGGGTAGGGGGGGCGGAGAGAGCCGAGGGGCGCTCGGCTCGGCGGCTGTAGGAAGTGCGGTGTGGCTCTTCCCCGTGAACGCCGGGCGCTCGAGGGGAGCCCCTTCCTTGGGAAGACGCTACCCTCGCCCACCCCAGTCAGAGGCCTATCCTTGGAGAAAGACTCCGCTTGAAAGGCCGCGGTGAAGGGCGGGAATGCGGGCACCTGGAGGAGGTGGTGGGAGGTTGCCAGAGACTCCCACTGAAGATGCGGAAGGGACGGGAAGCGCAAGCTACAGCCGTGGGAAGATCCGCCCTTGACTGCGCTAGGGCGAGCGCAGGCTTTCTGTAGTATCAGCTGGGGCTGGGGTTGGGGATGGCAAGGGAATCCCCCATTTCCTGGCCGTCGAGGGCTCCCCGGATCTGGGGGCTCCGATACCCTCTTTCCTTTCAGGCAAGCCCAGGGGCGGCGGGAGACGAAACTTATCCGACACCCGCGGCCCGCGCACCCCCGAGGTTTTTGGAATTTTGGTAGTTTGGGGATTTTTATTTTTCGAGTCCCCGTTCCCATCCGTTAAGCTGCGAGTGGGTGCGGGCAAAGGGGGCGCTATAGGCCGGAGTTTGGGGCCGTGGGATCCTTACCCGAGGCCCGCCGAAATGAGCTTCTAGCTACAAAGTTTCGCTAAGGCTTTGCGCAGAGACGCTCACCCCAGAGCCGCTCTCGGCGCCCTCCGGAATGTGCCCCCCTCCGGGTCGCCGGATGGCCCCGAGCCTCGAAGTCGCCCACCCTCTGGGATACCGCCCGCTGGGCGCAGGGGGCCTCCCTCCCCTCTCACCACCAGCGGCAAACGCCAACCGCCTTGTGCCTCGTTTCCAGCGCCGGCCTATTTCCACTGTGTCCTTTTGTTTGCTTGACCCCTGGCCCCCGAAACTCGCGGCTAATAGAGGCGAAGCTCCATTAGCATTTAGAATGAAAAGCGCAGACTTTCTTAATTCCTCGGGGCATTCATGCATTCGTTCCGTACCCTGTGCCTTTCCTATGCAACGTGTAAAATTTGTATTTGAGGGGTGGGGGCGGGTGAAGTTGGAAAATATTTTCCGCTCGTGCACACTCACAGACTCCGATTCGGGCGGAACTCCTTCCTCAAGTGTTCTCCATTCTTCGGTTTTCATGACATCGTTAGCTTGGAACCAATTGTGGGGGCAGATAGATTAATTTCTGGGCGACGACTGGCTGCGCGTTTTTTTAGCCTCTGTTCGGGAACCACAAAACCGCGGTGAGCGCGGGCAGCCTTTCCTCGGCTCCCCCAAGGCGCTGTGCTCGCTGCCCGGGGACTCCGGTCACCTTAAGCACTGCTTTCTTACCCTTCTAATTCTTTTGTAATTAATGCATTTCTAGAGATCTATTCAACCCTCACCGCCGTACGCCCAGTCCAGGCCGCGGTGACCCAGCGTGGTCTCACTGTGACCTTTGTCTTCTCTCCTGGTGCCCGCAGAGCCCACTGCGGAAGAGCGCAGCCCGGCAAGCCCCAGCCCTGAGACTGGACCCTCAGCGGAGCCGGGCAGCACCTCCGCCGCTTCGCCCCGCCGGACGTCCCCGCCTCCTCCACTCTCAGCCTCCGCTGGAGAGACCCCCAGCCCCACCATTCAGCGCGCAAGATATCCTCCAGGTAGGTCTGAAGGCACGACCCCTTATTCCTCCCGGGCTGGGATATGTGGGTGGGGGAGCCACATACCCAGCAAGCAGGCTGGTCGACTTGCCCAGCGCCAGGACAGCGAGTGACTGCTGGCCGCGAATTTCACGGCACAGGTGGCTTCCTTGCACGAATCTCCTCTGGATACCACACCCTGTTGCTACCTAGTGGAGCAGCCAAATTAAATTAATCGTATTGCTCAAAGATATTTTTCCTGAGAAAAATGCAAATACACCAACAGATTTGGATCTTTTATACATTTTAATGTCTTCATATTTGCTCTATTTTTAATGCTAATGCATTTAAGTTATGGGATCATTTCGAACAATGCAAAGCATTTTTGTTTGTATAAAACGCAAATCATTTGGGTGCAGACATTTGGATTATTGAAGCTCAAAGGGAAAGAGAGAAAGCATTTGAGCTGAAAACCAAGGAGTAAATTTGATTTGGGCAAAAGAAAGGATTGCAGGTTTGGCTTGTAATACCTCTTTATGCATTTGGTAAAGGGATACCAGGTGCCTGGCCAAAGAGATGCAGATAAATAGAACTCAGTCCCAGCAAGCTCATCTTCTATCTGGAAACCTCAGAAAGACAAAAAGAAGAGCAATAGGTAGGGATTGGCAAAGAAGAATGATAGAAAAGACTCATGGAGAAATTCAAGGGAGGAGAACAAATGAAACATCAGGCAGTGTTCTTTCTTTTAAATGACTAGCCTTTCATTTTACCCCAACAACTGGACAGCAGGATAAGTGCTCTTTTAACTTCAAACTAATGAGTGTTTGTAGGGCGCTCGGAAAATAAAGGCTTGAACTGGCCTCTCCTCATCACTGCTTCTTCCACCAGGCCTTCAACACCTTTCTACAAGTCAAGATTTCATCCCATACATGTATGACTCAATCAGATTTGGAAATGTGGGTAAGAGAAAGATGTCAAAGGAGATGTTAAGTATTCACTTTTCTATTAGTCACACCTTTTACACCATAGACTGCAAAGACACGTTAAGCACGTGGTTTTCCTTTGGCTCAGAAAAACCAACCACCAGAAACTGCCCAGTTTACTATTTATATTTAGCCATAAAGAAAGGGAAATAATTAGATAAATTATCCACTAGATCCAATATTTCTTAGGGCTTTCTCATCCAGTTCAACCTCTCTGAACAATAGTAAGCACTCCAGATATCATTGCTTTGGGGGCTGAGAGAAACTAAACCTATTAAGAAACTGCTTTCTTTTCTAGGGGTGCTAATTCTTCTGTCATAAGAAAATATGTAGATAACTAACCTATTATGACAACTGTAAACTACTGTTATAAAGCAGCCACTGATATATTTTATTTCTTAGAATGGGGGGGAAAATACACACACACACACACACACATATATATATAGCATACATGGCAGAGAGCAGGTTTGGTGGGTGTTCTGTTGCAGCTGCTGATCTTTTTCTTTGCAGATGGTGCAAACTCCCCCGAGTCCATTTCCTGGACCTACGTTCCTACCTCACCACCTAGCTGGCTGAAATCATCAACAGGGGTCCAGTTTGAGCAGGCTGCTAGCCTTTCTTGGAGGAGTAGGGAGAGGGTGGGAGAAAGCAGCCACAATGTGTGTGGGTAGCCTCAGTTGGCACTGATAAAATGTTAGAATGTCACTGGGCCAGTAAGTCCCATGTAGGACACCTTTTTTTTTTCTTTCTTTCTTTTACTAACTCATAGGTTTACAAATCAAAGCGTGTGACTTGGGGGATGAGTAGTCTCTTTCACCCAAAAGAAACCAACACAGCATTCACTGGATTTCTTCTTGTCCTCCCAATTTGTGGCCGAGGTCACTTCATTTAATCTCTAGGGCTAAAAACCACTTTTAAAAACACGACTGGGCTTATGAGGGAAGACATCAAAATTCACAGATATAGTGGAGGACAGGGCAAGGGAGGGAAGGTGAGCACAGAAATCCTCAGGAGGCTGGGTTTTGGCAACCTGTGGCCCCTTTGGCAGTTTGTCAGGGATTCAACTTTCTTCCCAGGGGAAGAAGGAAGGAAGGAAGGGAGGAAGGAAGGAAAGAAGGAAGGAAGGGAGGGAGGGAGGAAGGAAGGACGGACTCTAAGTCTATGATACTAGAAGGTGAAAAGAATGTCACTTCCTCTCTATTTCCCATATTGGAGAGCGACAAGTCCATTGCTACCTATTAGCTAGCAAGAGTGCCGACTTGCTTCTGAGAGACCTTTTTCCTCTCCCTTGCAGATATGCCCTGTGTGCAAGCCCAGTATAGCCCTTCACCGCCAGGTTCCAGTTATGCAGCACAGACATATGGCTCGGAATACACCACAGAGATCATGAATCCTGATTACTCCAAGCTGACCATGGACCTCGGCAGCACCGAGATCACGGCCACGGCTACCACGTCCCTGCCCAGCTTCAGTACCTTCATGGAGGGCTACTCGAGCAACTACGAACTCAAGCCCTCCTGCCTGTACCAGATGCAGCCGTCGGGGCCCCGGCCTTTGATCAAGATGGAGGAGGGCCGCGCGCACGGCTACCACCATCACCACCATGACCACCACCACCACCACCACCACCAGCAGCAGCCATCCATTCCACCCCCCTCCGGCCCAGAGGACGAGGTGCTGCCCAGCACCTCCATGTACTTTAAGCAGTCCCCGCCGTCCACCCCCACCACGCCGGGCTTCCCCCAGCAGGCAGGGGCGATGTGGGAGGACACGCTGTCCTCGGCACAGGGCTGCATCGCACCCGGCCCGTTGCTCGACCAGCCGATGAAGGCGGTGCCCACGGTGGCAGGCGCGCGCTTCCCGCTCTTCCCCTTCAAGCCCTCGCCGCCGCACCCGCCCGCGCCCAGCCCCGCAGGCGGCCACCACCTCGGATACGACCCGACGGCCGCCGCCGCGCTGAGCCTGCCGCTGGGAGCCGCCGCCGCCGCCGCCGCCGCCGCCGCGGGCAGCCAGGCAGCTGCGCTCGAGGGCCACCCGTATGGGCTGCCGCTGGCCAAGAGGGCGGCCGCGCTGGCCTTCCCGCCGCTCGGCCTCACGGCCTCCCCCACCGCATCCAACCTGCTGGGCGAGAGCCCCAGCCTGCCGTCGCCGCCCAACAGGAGCTCGGCGTCGGGCGAGGGCACGTGCGCTGTGTGCGGGGACAACGCCGCCTGCCAGCACTACGGTGTGCGCACCTGCGAAGGCTGCAAGGGCTTCTTCAAGGTGAGCACTCGCCCCTCCGGCTCCCTCTCCCCTCAGCAGCCAGCCTCCCCAGACACCCGCTCGAGTGAGCGTCTAAGCGGGCCCTTCCCGGTTTGAGAGGTGTACTGGTTATACTGTGCATTTCAGAAGCCTTTCCTAGCACCCTCACACCCACTTTCTCAGGGCTTTTTAACTTGACGTCCATTACAGGAGGCCCAGACGGGCTTGAGGGGGCTGTGAACTTCCTGACTTGGCGTTACCTCCTGCTTATTTTTCTGGAGAGAGCTTTCAGCAGATTCACAAAGGGATCTGTGACCTCAAAAATGCAAACACCTCACTGTGTTCCTCTTCTGTCCATCCAGGATGTCTGAGGGAATAGGGTCTGTGTGCCAGGCCCTGGGTATTTGTATCTCATTTAATCCTCCTAGGAAGAGCTAGGACTCTAGACTCAAACAGAACTGACATTGAATTTTGGTCACCCACTAGCTATTTTTACTAACAGCGTCTTGAATGTTTAATTATCCTTGTTTCATAGATGAGGAAATGGAGGCTCAGGGAGGTTAACTGCCCCTGGACACACACATCTCAGAGAGTGAGATGGAGGCAGGATGCCAACTTATGTTTGCATGACCTCAACGTGCATGCCCTCTTCACAGCTCTGCAGCTGCAGAATAGACAGGGGCAGCTGGTGGATGCAGTTTGGGGCAGCTTGCTCTGTAGAAGATAGTAGCTGGGGTCTCATCTTCTGTACCACACAGAGTGGGGACACTCTTCATTATCTCAGAGACCCAAAGGAGAATTTTATAGCGGGAGGGTCTTCAGCCTCCCCCTTATTTTGCCCAGGAGGATACTGAAGTCTAGAGAGGTGATTTAGTTGCACATGGGGACAGTTCCAGCTGGTTTCTCCTGACTCTTGAGTTCAGTGCTCTTCTCACCACTCAGGGGGAACAGGCCTTGTTCTCTTGCAGCTCTGTTTTTGCTACTGACTCCCAGACTTCTTCAGACACTTAATTCTGTGCCACCCTCCCCACTCCTCACTCCCCTGGCTATTATGTCAGGCATTTGCAAACCCCTGAATGCTCAATAATCACTTCCTAGCCTTCAGTGCTGGGCAGGGTGGAGGGAGAGGAGAAGCTGGATGCTGATTGGATAATGAGGATTTGGGAGGCCAATAGGATGTATCTGGGAGCATGCTGGAATTGGAGTCAGAACACTCAAATAGGAGTCCTTGATCTGTCACCTACCAATTTTATGATGTTGGGCATGACACTTCCTTCCAGGCCTCAGTTTCCCTATCAGGTGAATAAATTTCAGAGAAAGGCTGTGAGTATTAAATGAGAGAAATGTTTATGAAAGCACTTTATAAGCTTTAAAGGGCCATAAAAGAATAGTTCATTATAAATGAAAATAGAAACATTTATTAAAAAAATGCACATGTGTGCATTGGTATACATACCAACAAGCAACAGTTATTTTTGATCTGGAGATAGGAGTCATGTGATTAATTTCTGCAGATAAATGAGAAAATGCTTGTGGAAGGATTTTGCAGTATGTTAAATGCCATACAGGAGGTATGCAGGATTATGATGTTTTAAATGTAGAACCATCGGTTTAGCCGTTTTTTTCTGTCTTAACTACTCAAGCTTTACTTTCAAGTAACTGCATTCCTTTAGCAGATTTGCTTTTTACAGCATTTCAGCGGAAATGCTGAAAGGCAGTGAAATGGGCAGCTGAAAGGGGAAAAAGAAAGAAAAACAAGAGAAGTATAAGTAATCCACAAATATAATCACCCCTGAATTGACCAAAATACAGGAGTGGTGATACATTCCTCGTCTACAAATGTCAATTAAGTGTTCCCCAACAGCATCCTTCTTCAGCAGCAATATCTTGAAAACAAATCTATACTCGAAAGGGTAGGGGTAGGATAAGGGAGAACCACCCCACAGATCTGTTAATTAAGGGAACGGGAGCAGGTTTTACCCAGTGGCTTTCTACCATTAAATTGAATTCTTTAAAAATGTGACATGAAGTGCAGTTAATGATGGGAATTCAGTGATTGAACCATAACGATCTCTCCCTGTCCTTAAACTATTGTGCAGGCATACACAAATGTGAGGAAGGTTTGAGGTTATTGGGAAAACGTATACCTGAAGCAAAATGCCACCAGCACTGAAACTGGGATATCTTTGAGGACGATGGCAAGAAATAGAGTTTTTTTAATTACTTCATGTTCAGTGAAAGAGAGCTTCATTTAGGAAACACAAGTCTCCTACCCTTACAAACTGCTGCGAATTTAAATGGTGGAAACCTCAGAAGTATGTTTGTGTTTTGGAAATTTTGCATTTTAAACTAAAATCACCTGCTAAAGCAGGGAAAATGTATCTGGCTTTAAATTTTATATAAGCAGTTTAGGAATGATCTCTTAAAATGAAATTAAAAGGTGATAGAGTGAAAACTGATACAAGGGGGTTGAGAACTGCTGAAAATTAAAAAAGATAGAAAGTAAATCTATTTAGAATTTTAGACACAAAATAGATCACCAGTCCCAAATTACCTGGATTTCTTTTTTTTATGCAGCCCAGGCTTACCAAATAAATTCCAACTTTCTGCTCTATTTGGAGTTGAATAGATTCAGGTAATTCCTGAATGAGTGGTAAATACACATCCATTTGCACAAATGTTTTTAATTTTTTTAAAAAAATCAAGCATTCTCTTATATTTGGAGCATAAAATATCCTTTATTATTTCTTCATGTTTCATTTTAAAATTATACATGATTCTGAAGAATACAACATTATTTTATAACCAGGCCCAAGTTTTATGATACGTCTTTTACAGTATGGCTATTTTGATGTCTGTGTCAATAGTCATTTATGAAATAACCAATTAATGGGAATTTTCATTGAAAATATATGGCTCTCATATTCCTTCTTTTATCTCATTCTTTTTGTTTGTTTGGTATTTTTTTTTCTTTCTTGGATGTGATAGCGGTTTTTAGTATCCCGTTTTACGATTTTGCTTTCAAAAATGAGAAATGGACAGTTTACCATTCTTTTAAAAATAAAATACACTATACAAGCTGATTAAGTGATTTTTTTGCATTAAAACATTATTTCCTATATGTTATAACTAGACAAGTCCTCGTTTTTGCTTTTTATGATTTCATCTCTATTGGGGAACAAAGCCAGTTTCTGTGATATTTGACTTACAATAGTGATATCCAGCAAAGTACATCCCAGATCATTTTGATTTTATTTTAATAAGGTCAGCAATAATCAGGGGAGTGGAACAAGTAGAAAATTGTTCCCAAAGGGATATTAAAAGTGAAGATAATCTAATCCTCCAAGGTATGATATGTTGACCTGGTAATTTCAGATATGATTTTATCATTCAGACTTGGGTGTCTCCTGAGACTTGCTTCAGAACAATCTGAGATGATTTTCATTGTCAGCAGCTAACACTAATAAAATTGTTTTTCCTGCAGGCTAGCGTGTTAGGAAATTAAATTTATCTAATTATACAAATTGCACTGTCGCTTTTCACATTGTAATTAAAATACATCTTGTCAGGTCCTACCTCTTTCCAGAAACTATTAGTTGACTATCTCTGTATTGTATTTCCTCAGAGAACAGTGCAGAAAAATGCAAAATATGTTTGCCTGGCAAATAAAAACTGCCCTGTAGACAAGAGACGTCGAAACCGATGTCAGTACTGTCGATTTCAGAAGTGTCTCAGTGTCGGAATGGTTAAAGAAGGTATGGATATAATGCTTTTTGTCCAGCTTGCTTATAAATATTCTCAGATATCACTGAAAAAGTTAATGTTTACATTAGAATGGTGAAGTTTCCTAGTTTCCCTTTCTTTTCAACATTTTATTTTTATGGTGTGTATTTACATTCAAAAATAGCTGAGGTCTACTTATTCTAATTTCTCAAAATCAATAGAGAGCCTGTGTACATACATCTTTGTTCTATTTGAGAAGGAGACTTTTAGGGCTAATTCATTACCAAATGTAAGTATGGGGTGGCTTTTATGCTGCTCGTTTCAACTCTCATTAAATCATTGTGTGGCTATTACTCCAAACTTATTGCCACTTTTAAATGGTTGGTATCATTAATGATTTGCTCAACTGTAAAGTGTTTTGATCCCTTTTCGTGATTTATGGCTGTTCATGGATATCTTTGAAGACATTTTTTGTTTGTTTCTCTCGGTATCAGTCGTCCGTACAGATAGTCTGAAAGGGAGGAGAGGTCGGCTGCCTTCCAAACCAAAGAGCCCATTACAGCAGGAAGCCTCTCAGCCCTCTCCACCTTCTCCTCCAATCTGTATGATGAATGCCCTCGTCCGAGCTTTAACAGACTCAACGCCCAGAGATCTCGATTATTCCAGAGTAAGTTTTATGATGTCTTGCTCTTGAATGAATGATCAGGGTCTCTGTTCATGATAATAGTAATAAGAGTGGATTGAATGACTTTGTGCCTGGCACTGTGCTCAACCGTTTTCATACCTTTTCTCTATTTTTCACTTCACTTAACAATTCCAGTGCATCCATTGCACCAAATAATTTTTGCCTTATTGAATCTCTAAATGCCTTAACAAATGACCCTGACAGTGCTGCACCTGTCATACCCATTGTTGCAGGATTCCTGATGGTTGTGCCAACGAAAATTTGCACAGGTGAATTACAATTTGTACATTTCTTTCATGCTTTAGACAAAGTGACTACTTTTTTTTTCCATATTGTGACCAAACCATCTGGGTAAGCTTCAAGTTATCCTTAAACATTTTACCCAATTGCACCGGCATTGACTGACCTAGTGCTTATACTGAGGGATTAAACCATTGATGGAGAGGAGCAAACACTGGCCTTGACATCGGGAGGTGTCAGGAGGACTGGGATGGAATGCTGCCTCTGCTGCTTCCTGCCTGTGTCACCTGGCTCCTGCTCTTGGCTTTCTCATCCTTACAGTGGAGATGATTACAATATTTAACCTCAGAGGGATGTTTTGAACATCAGTCACACAGGAATGACGGTTGAGAAAACATTTGAAAATTGTAAATGATTACCAGTGTTGTTATTTAAGCCAACCAAAATGTATTAACACTTTTATTTCATATGGGATATAGTAAAATATCATCAGTTTAAACCCTGCAATTTCCCAGAAATTTGGATAACACAAAGAATGATGAGGAAGGATTTTCGGAGCAAAGTTATAAACATTACTGGAAGGCAGTTTTAAAAGAGACTTAGAAAAGCAGACTTCTAGTAAGACAGGGTCTCACCCAAGAAGAAAAGAAAGGAAAAAGATCTCAATTATTGAGCAATTTCTATGTGCTAGGCATTGTGGTACTTTGTCTCATCTAACCATTGAAAGAAGCATGAACTGTACGAATGGTTAATCCCACCGTAAGACAAGAAAACTTAGAAACACAGTTTACGCACAGATAAGAGAGATACCAGTCCAGGGATCCCCAGTTGGTTGATTTGGCTTGGCAGCAGCTACCAGATTGCCCTCTCCAGGTCCAATCAGTATTTCAAACTTCTGGTTGAAGAGCTGGCCAAGAGTGTGAGAGTGTCTGCCATATGCCCTTCTTTTAGGCTGCAATGTTGACGAAAGTGAAGGGGTGATTTGTATATCTGCTGTGATCTTCCTTCCCTCATCCCCTCCCTCATTTTAGGTTGTGAAGCCTCCTCTCCACACTTGAGCACAAGACTTCATATGAGAAGCATGGTAGACCCTTAGCATCAAAGGTTGAGGACTCTTACTCTGATTACAAGTAGCATCTCTTGACTGAAGTCAAGTCTCAAATAATAGTCTAACAGAATAATGCAGTGATTAAGGGCTTAGGTTTTGGAACCATGCAGGCCTCGATTAAAATCCCAACACCATCATGTACTAGCTGGGTGATCTTGAGCAACTGATTAAATCTTTTAATGCATCAGTTTCCTAATCTGTGTTGTGGCGTAATAATAATAATATCTACTTCCCAGGGTTTAACTTCCCAGGGAAGTTTAAATAAGATGATACTTGTCAAAGCTTTAGCACAGTGCCCTGTATGTTATCTCCTTGACCAAAACTTCTTATTCTATCCTTTGTTGAATGTTCTAATGAGTATAAACACTACACATGTCAGGTGCTATGTAGCAAAACCACTAAGGTAAGTGTTATGATCTCTCATAGATGAGATTAAAACTGAGAAAGGCTAAAGGACTGACTTGCCCAAGGTCACCTAGTAATATGTATCAGAGATAGAATTAGAAGCCAAGTGGGCCCAATTTGGCCCCCAAAGTCTGTGCTCTTAAAACCATAATTCCTTGCATCTCTGGTTTCAGTGAGAGTGGGTGAGAGAAAAGCATTTGGGAATAAAAACTTTTCCATGAGCCAACTCTGGCCTTCCCTTATGCAATTCATCTGAATTAATGAAGCTTCTTGGCACTGCCTTCACTGAGGCTACGGCACACAATCTGACCTTGTTCTGGGACATTTGAAATCACTATTGATGGCCAGTCCAGAGGTTTAGTCCACGAAGTGATTTGGTGGGTTGGGGGGGCCCAAATTATCCAATTATTGGTCTACATGGCCTAATTAGTTATTCAGCAGCAAACCCTACCCCGTACTTTGAGTTGTCCCAGATGGGAACTGCCTCACCGAGAAAAATCAATCCACTGTGTTTGCTTGCTTCTGCACCATTCAGGGTGTTAGGCTAGAGTCATCATCCTCATCAACAAACATTTATCCAATTTAATTGTTAGCTTTGCCCAAAATAACAGATTGACCATGCCAGAGTCTGGGTCACACTGATACTACCTTTGGGGCCTGGCTCAATTTTGTAAAGCGTATTTATTTTAATTGCATTGTTTTGGAATTGGGTTGAACCTCATAGCTTGGATTCTCCTGCTTTTAGATAGCTTTACAAAATTATCAAAAATTGGACCCAAATCAATTAAATTAAAAGTCTTTTTTTTAATAAAATACAGTGAGTTTTCATCAAAAACTTGGATGAAGGCAGAGAAGGCATGCTGATCACATTTGCAGATGACAGAAAGCTGGGAGGGATCGCTAATATGATGGATGTCAGTGTCAACATTCAGAGTGATTTCGACAAGCTGGAACAGGATGGGCTGAAACCATCGTGAAGAAAGGTCACAAAAATAAGTGTGAAGCTCAGCATTTAGAATATTTTTAAATGGGAGAGCCTTGGCCTGTCAGTGGTTCATGTTAAGAAGATCTCAGGAGTTTATTCCATACACATTCAGTAAGAACCAACCAAGTGTGCAGTGGAAGGGAGGGATGCAAAATTAGCTTAGGCCTCAGTAGTAGAAGCATGGGACTAGAGCCAAGTTGATGGTGTCCCACGGACTCTGTCAGTCCACACTTCAAGGGTGGAGTTCAGTTCCAAGCTGGGATTTAAGAGGATGCAGTGTATGTGGATACACTGTTTCTGGAAACTCGAAAAGGATGGTTGGAGGAGATGGAAATACGTAGACAGAAAGGGAGAAGATTCGGCAGGATTAGGTCACACTTTGGCCCTGTTGCCAAGAGGACTGTTGCTCCCTAGGGCAGAACTAGATAGTGAAGGAGGGGGCCCTTCCAGCTCACTCTGAGGACAAGGAAGAGCTCTCCTTGCTACAAGAGCTGCTGTGGAAGCGTGAGTTCATCAACACAAGAAGAAACTAAGGAGAACACATAACAGGGTTCCTCACAAGGAGAGAGGTTATTTTGACTGATAATAATTTCCTTCCAATGCTAAGATTTTATGATTCTAGGGTTTACCTTACTGTCCCTAAATGCAAGTGAATATATATACATATACATATAAGAATATGTGTTGTTAAACAACTTGTTACTTCACAAGATTGAATTTGCTTCGTTCTCTTTAAAAAAAAAAAATTAACATAAAATGAATGAAGCAAAATGAATTTATTGAATGCCTACTTTGAGCCAGGCACCATCACGTACATTCTTACATAATTTCACTTAAACCCAGTTTATGTGGTACAATTTATGGTTTCAGTCATTTTTTTAATGTCATTCATTGAAATTCAATTTTCATATTACCTTCTCCTTAAAGTTTTTTATTTATTAATTCATAGAACTGGAGGTGATCTTGAGGTCATCTAATCCAAAACCCATATTTCAGAAGAGTAAATAAAGGCTTAAAAAGGCTAAGTGGCTTGCCTAAGGTCAGTGGCAGAGCTAGGGTTAGACCCAAATCTCATCACTCAAAGTAATATGTTTCTCTTTCACCATACTGCCACTTCTGTTTAATAGCAATATACTAGGTTTTTTTTAATAGAAGCTTTATTAGATTTTAAAAATTACAATAAGAGTAATTTATAAAAGGCAGACCATTTAGAAGTGAATAAAGTGAAAAATGAAAGTCTCTTCTTCATTTATTCCTGCCTAGTCTATATCATAGTGGTATACATAATTTTACCTTTTAAAGAAGAATATGCCCTGTCAGTTTTGAGTCAGACAATTGGCTTGACCAAAACAATTTATTAAAGATGCTACCTTCCCCCAGTGAATCAGAGAAATGAGAAAATGTTTTCCAGGCAGGTATGTTCTAATCTTGTACCTGCCTATGTGCCTTTAAGGTAGTAAGTGAGCATTTTCCTCGTTTGTGGGAAAGGGAGGTGAGGAGTTGTTCCAAGTCACAGAGGGAAGGGGGTTTTCAAGGCCAGAAAGAGGGCTCTTCACTCTGTGAAGCGTTCCTGGCTCTGGGAACTTTTCTTCTCCTTTGGGCCAAACTTCTCTCCTTCAAAAGTGAGCTCAGATCATTGTATATCAGTGCAGTCAAAACACGTCACATTTGATTTGTTTCTCCTTGAAATGTTGCTATTCTGTACCCCACAGTTGCCTTTAATGGAGCATTACAAGTATATATAGATACTGGGCTTGTCTTCAGAGCCTGCATAATTACTAATGAGAAAATGCACTTCCCATCCTCACTAGTTGGTCATTTCAAGTATTTTCCAGCAAACTAGGATGTTTTCTGGTAATGGGTGTCACTTAGTATAGTAACAGACTCCAAATACAAGAGATACTGCCCAGATAAAACCAGGCACCAGCAAGTGGCATTTAAATATGTTAACAAGATAGCCTAAGGAACAACATGGTTGACACGTGTTAAACCTACAAAATAAACAACATGAAGATTCTGCAAAGAGGGTGCTTTCATGAAGCTACTCAGAAGACCCTCTCAAATTGCCACCAACTCACTAGATGATTTCAGGCAAGTTCTGCCCCGCTGTAGGCCTCAGTTTTCTCATCTGAAGGCCGAGGAGATTGGACTAAATGCACTGCCATGATCCCTTCCAGCTTTCTCCTTCCCTGACCCTCTGATTCCCCTATGGGTACAGGTCTGCATTTCCCAAAGTGTGGTGCGCAGACTGCATGTATCAGAAGGAGTCAGGGTGTTTGCTTCAAATGCAGATTCTCGGGGCCACAGGCAGGCCTACTGACTCAGAATTGGGGAACGGGGGAAGGCAGGCAGGAATCTGTATTCTGAAGAGGACCTTGGAGGATTCTTTGGCACACTAAGCCTTGAGAACGATCGATATGGTTTAATAAGAACAATTCCATTTTACCTCGTATCTCCTGTATCCCAACTTTCTTGGGGTTGAGAAGGAATGAGCAATAGAGATAAGTTTAACAGAAAGTCATTGATTCATTTAACAATTCTTCCAGAGCAGTGGACACGTTATTGAACAAGATGCAGCTCCTGCCCTCATGGAGCTTACAGGCAAGTGAAGGAGACAGAAAGTAAACAAATATATAACTGCAGTGATGCCATTGACGGGAGGAGAGGAGGGTTTTTTGGTTTTGGTTTGGTTTTTTAGAGAGGGGAGGCAATTAGATCAGAAAAGAAAAAATTGGGGATAAAATATATTCATTGCCACTTTTTAAAGTGTCACTTTTTAAAGTGTAAGAACCTAAGAATATGTATACATAGTTTGGCTCATAGAATGATAACATCTAAAATATAAAGAAATATAAGGACCCAGGGAAAAGTTACATTCTAAGTGGAAACAAAGTGTTCTTAGGACATTTTACATATTTAGCCTGGACTGACACCGAGGAAGAGTAAATAGCAGATTCCACTCTGTGAAATGCGATGAAACATCACATTGCTAAATTTTAGGGCTGGTGTTCACCAAGGGTCTCACGTAATTCCCAAATAACTTATTTTAGGCCTAGGTTGTGGCTGAAATCTGACCTGTATAGCCATGGTATTGCCATTTGAAATGTGCCAACTCAATTTAGTTTAAATAGTATTCATTGCTTTTTGCAGCTCTAGCTTCTCAATCTAAGTGCTTCGGAGAAATCTGCATTAGACATTAGCTATCAGTAAATGCAATATTGTGTCTTTGACTAGTGGTAAAACCTGATTATTGATTATTCATATAGGCTGGAATAAAAAGCATAAATAGGAAAAAAAGATTCATTTTTAAAGTCTTTCTCTATTGGGCCTATGTCTGATGAGAATGATCAATAAGCAAGTATTTCTAGACTTTTCTTTGGTGAACCCCAAAGCTGCTTATCCCAGAGACAGAGGGATGTAGGGGAGCACAGAAGCAGAGATAGGGGTCTGGTTCTTCCAACTCCACGTACAGTATTCCTTAGCGAGGTGTTTATAAATTGCTAGTCCAGGCAGAGAAAGACTCTAAAATGTTTTGTTCCGTTTCTTTAAATCTTATGTTCAGTAGAGGGGATACTTGATTTGTCTTTTCCCCCCAGCAGTTGATGCTGACCCTCCAGTCACCCCCAAGTTACTGGTGGCTCAGGCTGAATCCAGTTTGGCTCCAGAATTCTGAAACATGAACCAGAATCGCTGCAGGTGAAGCTCAGAGGGTCTGGCTGGAGTCTGGCACACAGGGCCTGCTGGCTTTCCTCCCTGCTAGACTCTATCAGAGAAAACAGCACACACAGGCAGCAACTGCATTTCCCTGTGTGCAGGATGCATGAAATGTGAGCCCAGCAGGGGTGGAGGCCTGCAGAGGACCCTGGGGGAAAGCTAAGTGCTCTGGAGGATTCTGAGCAAATATTGGAAGCAGGGAGATTATTGAGTTGTGAGCCATGGTTTCAGGGACTTCAGTGCAGGAGAGAGCTGTTAGGTCCCATTCCTTGACATTCTTTAGTCTTTTTTTCTCCATTTAACACACTATTTTAAAACAACAATGCTGAATCAGTATCAAATTCTAGGCAATACAGTCACACCTGGTGTGATTAGCAACATTTAGAATCATCAAATGCAAAAGCCATCACATGGAACATTCACCAGGATAGATGATGATCTGGGCCATAAAACACACCTTAACACATTTAAAAGAATAGAAATCATACAGTGTCTGCCGTCAATCCCACAAAGGAATTAAACTAGAAATCAGTAACAGAAAGATAGCTGAATGCAAGAGCCAGAAGGAATCAGCTAGTCTAGTCACTTCCAGCTTCAGAGGCAGAAACAAACCCAGAGAAGTTAAGTGCCTTGTCTAGGGCTGCACAGCAAGTCAGTGCCAGAGTCTGGAGGAGGTCCCCATGACCTACCGCCTGATCCAACATTCTTTCCTCAACTCTGAATTACCTGGGAGTTTCACATGTAGTGCTGTCAACTTTCTAAAGGTGGTACTGCCCTGAATTTCATCCTGCCCCTGGAGAGCATATGGAATTAGATTCATATAAGAAGAGAAAGTTTAAAAATAAAATCTTTTTTTTTCCACTCTCCTCCAGTTAATAGTACGTGTGCTGGAAGGAACTGGTGGGGAGTGTCTATGACACCAGTATCATGCTGTCATCCTTGAATATCTGTGGGAAGGATGACTGCTTCCTTCTCCTGGACTTTGCTTCCATGGTCCATTACAACACAGAACATCCAGGGCTTCACAGAATCCAGGCCCTGGGTAGATTATTGGGAACAGAGGAGCCAGGGATTTGAACTGGACCTGATATTATGGGATCCTAGAAAAAGTCAGGGCTGAAAATTAGAAACCTTCCAATTCAACCCCTTCCCCCATTTTATAAATATGGAAGCTGAGGGACAGTGATAACTCCAAGTATCAAAACTGTTATCAGTATCATCACTGTCGTCATGTGTTAAACACGTTCTATGCGTCAGGTCCTCTGCATGTATTATCACATTTAATCATCACAACAAAATGTTAAGGAAGATATTATCCCCATTTTACAGAGGAGAAAACTGAGGCTCAGAAAAATGAAGTAATTTACCCCAGATAACTATAGCAGCAGAGCTACATTATTTCACAAATTAGGAGGCTAGACAAATCTAGGATCAAAGTAGCTTGGCTCCTTGTCTGATGTTTCTTTTGTTATTTCATGATGCCTCTTGGGAAAACACAAAGGAAAAAAAAAATACCCATTTAAGACAAGTGCCTCATTTCCTCACACCTGTGTAGTTCTACAGTGAGCACTTGGCTGCTTATTGGCCGTTTGTCCTCCAGCCAGGTTAGAGTATTGTTGCAAACCTAGGCACTCCCCTGACTGTTCTTTCATGGAACAATATTCAACAACAGTTTATTGAGCGTCAATTATGTGCCAGTCACTGTGTTGACAAAATATGGGACCAAATGAATACATACATGGAGAACTCCAATTAAAGCAAAGCAAAATCCTTTTTAAAACTATCCTACAGGCCACCAGCTAGTAACATCAGACCTATTAACAGCTAGGAGGTGTAGGACTGGAAATCACAGAGCCATGTTTAAGTCTTGGCTGTACCACTGTTGGTTATGTAACTTGGGAAAGTGTATTAACCTTTCCAAGCTTCTTTGAGCCTCAGTTTCCTCATCTGTAAAATAAGGATTAAAATCCATGCCCTTTGAGGATATCAACGGAGACACAAAAGCACACTCAGCTGTTTTCGTGTGAAGGCAATGACGTGCATATTTATATGAATGTTTTTGCACATCTCCTAAGTCTCTGTGTTGTTGGTTGTCCCTTGATTATTATCTCGCTGTATCCATCTTTCCCACCTGACTCCAGTGACTCAAGCAAAACCCAGACTCTACCAGCATATCTAAAAGCCGTGTCGAGACTTTATCCCTGTTTGTACCTTTCTTCTCCCGGGGCCCTCTAGATTAATGATGTCCAATAGGGTGTTCTGCTGTGATGGAAGTGTTCTAAACACATGTGACTATTGAGCACTTGAAATATGGCCAGTGTGACTGAAGAACTGGATTTTAAATTGCATTTAATTTTGATTAATTTTAGTAGCCGCGAGCCCTGAGTCTGATGGCACACAGCTGCCTGGGCCCTGCCAAGGACACACTCCTCCCCGACCCCTTCCTTGTCTGTTTTATCTCTCAGAAATCCACCTGCAGCAAGCATCCATCTTCTCGTATTGGTTAATTCCGTGATTCTCAAACTTCACTGTGCATGAGGATTCACCTGGAGATCTTGATAAAACAGTTTCTTGGGCCTACCCTCAGAGCTTCTGGTTCTGTAGGTCTGGGGCAGAGCTGGAGATTTTCATTTCTAACACATTCCCAGGTGTTGCTGATGCTGCTGGGCCAGGGGCCACAGTTTGAGAACCAGGAGTTAATTAAGCATCTTGTTTGGAGACAGCTGTGCCTTAGGGAATCTGTGGATGCTGGAGGCCCATGCAGACACAAACCCCTGGGGTAATGGTTCTCAACACAGCAGCCCTTTGGAATCACCTGGGGAGCTTTTAAAATTCCTGATGACCAGTCCCGATCCCAGACCAGTTAAATTAGAATCTCTGTGGATATGACCCAGACATGAGTGTTTTTTTAAAGCTCCCCAGGTGATTGCAGTCAGGATTGAAAACCACCGCACTAATGGGACTTAAGCAAATTTCATTGCCTATTAAGTGGTAACAGAATCCACTCTATCTATGTCACAGGGCTATTGTGAGAATCCGATGAGACTGTGAATGCAAAAAGGTTTTATAAACTGTGGCACCTAAAAGTAAGGATTTAGGTGTTGAAAAGCTTGGAAGAGCCAAGCTGCAAATGATGCTGTTATCCCTGTCGGATTGAGATAACGCCGCTCTCTGTGGTTTGCATTCTAGTACTGTCCCACTGACCAGGCCGCTGCAGGCACAGATGCCGAGCATGTACAACAGTTCTACAACCTTCTAACAGCCTCCATTGACGTATCTAGAAGCTGGGCAGAAAAGATTCCCGGATTTACTGATCTCCCCAAAGAAGATCAGACATTACTTATAGAATCAGCCTTTTTGGAGCTGTTTGTTCTCAGACTTTCCATCAGGTAATTACTTTTATTTTATCTTCCTCAGTCCACTCCTTCCTTTGAAGAAGTTTGAAACCTGCTGTGTTTGTAACTAAGTCAGCAGTGAAAAGTTTGCTCAAGGTGGACATATGAAATATTGACCAGGCATTAAAAAACTGAGCAGTGGGTGGAGCCCTGGGCTGGCAGCCGGGACTCCTGGGTTCTAGTCTCAGTTTTAATACAGACTTGCTCTAAGACCCTGAGCAGGTCACTTGCCTCACCAGAAATTTAGTTTCCTTCTTTGTAAAATGAGAATGTTGGATTTGGTGTTCTCTGAAGCCCCTTGTAGCTCACATTCTGTGATTCCAGGAAGATTCTCATGGTGCATAAAGTATTTCCTGGGAGCAAGTATTTGCTTTGAACATTGCATTTACCTCCCAAGTTTCTATTTAACAAGTTGCTGTTCTCATACACCAGATGGGGTGCTGAAGAGTTCCCACAGCTTCTCAACCCCCAGTGTTTACTCCAAGAGAATAGCTTCTGGGTCAAAAGATTTGGTTCAACTTATGACACTCAATGACACCAAACACAAAGAGGAACTGATTTTTCTAAAAGCTAGAACCTGGGATCTAAGCTTCTCTCTTAAAGTCCACATTAGCATTTTAAATTTCATCTTCCTTGCTTCCTTTTAGTTATATATTTATAGGAGACGGTACCAACATGTTACCAATTTTATAGGAAAAATCATCACCTTTCCCCTCTTTGTCTTCCCTACCACCCCCTCCCCAGTTTCATACCATACTACCAGAAACTCTCACTTAAAGTGCAAATTCCCATGCCTCATTCCCAGCTATTTCGGATTGGATCTACCTTGAAGGAAGTCCAGAAATCTGCATTTTTAAGTCATGCTCCAGCGATTCTGATGCCGGTGTTCTGAGGTCTGGGTTTTAAACCCTGAAGGTGAATCATTCGCTCCCGTGCGTCCCTCTGTGGAGGGATCTGTGGGAGAGACTGAGGTGGAGTTACTACTAGACTGCCAGTGGTTAGCATAGTTACAGTCCTGAGTGTGCAGGAGCCACGCTGAGCCAGCAATGTGACTACCATCTATTAGGCAGGTAGCAAAGGATTAAGTGGGTGATAAGCTCCATGAGAGCAGGCACCATAGAGGCCCTATTTACCAGGTGTTCTCCAGTGTCTGGCTAAGGAACGGCACAGGCTTTGTGCTCAGGAAATACTTCCTGAGTGAATGAACGAATAAAGCTGTTCATCCAAGAAGCACAATTAAAGAGACATTAACTTGTTAATGAAGAAGGCCAAGAGAGAGAAATATGTGGCAAGAGATTTGAAAATTAAAGGAATTTATGAGTAAGGTAAGGACCACCTAGAATTCAGAATTAGTTACACCTAACACTCATTGGCCTCTTGTATACCAGGCATTGTGCATGAGCTTTCAAATCCTTTATTTCATTCAATTCCCACAACATTCTTTGGAGGTAGCAATTATAATTCCTGTTTCATAGATAAGGAAAAGGAAACTCAGAAAGATTAAAGGAGTGCCCAAGGCCCCACAGCGAAGTGGTGCTCACTAGAAGTTCCAGGGCACCTTTCATTAGAAAAGAATGGGATGGCTATGGACATAATATAAACTATCTGGATGGGTTGAGAAACAACCCTCTACAGCCCCACTGTTTAAAGCAGAGAATGTAATACAAAATAAGGACTCTTTTTATTTTAGACCACTGTTAGTTTGTCATTGATTTCTGGCGCTTGCAGGAACTTGGTGTTTTTAGAGTCTGCACAATGGAATTTTAGTGTCTAGCCTCGGGCCTTATCAGTTTTTGACATTTAAGGAAATGAAAGGGAAGTTGAAGGAGCGAAGTGCGAAGGAGCACTGAAGGGAACAGTCTCGTGTTCACTGCAGAGAGTACTGGGCACTGGGCTTCACTCCCACCATCCATGAGTCCCAGGATGAGCCAGCAACTGCTTGTAGCCATAAGAGAGCAGACGCCCTACCCTGAGCCTCCCCAGGGCTGAGGCTCACCAGGGAAGTCAGCAGGCACCTGGTGGTGGTTGTTTATCCCAGGAGCACAGTCTTGTTCATGGAGGGCGTCTGGGCAGGTTTCACAGCACCATGCTGGGTTTTGGACGCTGCCCCAAGACTGTGTGGGTGCCTGTGTGTTATGATGTTATCCCACTGGACAGACTGAACAGACCTATTTAATGTGTCTCTGTCCCTCACCCACCACGACTTTCTCTCGTAGGTCAAACACTGCTGAAGATAAGTTTGTGTTCTGCAATGGACTTGTCCTGCATCGACTTCAGTGCCTTCGTGGATTTGGGGAGTGGCTCGACTCCATTAAAGACTTTTCTTTAAGTTTGCAGAGCCTGAACCTTGATATCCAAGCCTTAGCCTGCCTGTCAGCACTGAGCATGATCACAGGTAAGCACCACCCTGCCGTGACTTGAAGGGACTGTGTCCCCCTCTCTCTCCTTTCCTGGCTTATGGTAGATTCTGGCTTTGGCTGTCACACACACAAGAAATTAGGAAACTGATTGCCACTTTGCTGAAATCTGCTGTTTACCCTAGTTTAAAACAAGAGATAGGGACTTCCCTGGTGGCGCAGTGGTTAAGAATCCGCCTGCTAATGCAGGGAACACGGGTTCAAGCCCTGGTCCGGGAAGATCCCACATGCCGCGGAGCAACTAAGCCCATGCGCCACAACTACTGAGCCTTGCGCTCTAGAGCCCGCGAGTCACAGCTACCGAAGCCCATGCGCCTAGAGCCTGTGCTCCGCAACAAGAGAAAGCCCGTGCACAACAATGAAGACCCAATGCAGCCAAAAATAAATTAATTAATTAATTTTAAAAAAAACAAGAGACATACAGCTGCAAATTATTGTCATGAACTTCCAGGAAAGAGGATTCCCAGTCTATTTGGTTATTGTCAACAAACCCAATATATGAAAATCTAAGTTTCCACAGGACCTCTGTGGGCAGTTGGACTCGCTGCTTCAGGGTTATTTTTACAGGGAGTTTTGAAGGAAGATTACCTTAACCAGCCTGTTCCTGTGGGGCAGAGGAGCGATTCTTCCCCTTTCCCCAGTCCTTGACTAGTAACCCAAAGTAAAACCAAAGAACTGCACGCACATAAAATACACCTTTATTTATTTACAGCTTTATTTAGCAACTTTGATTGGCAGAGGACTGAGGAAAATGGATATTCATATAAAGCAAAAATGGTTTAACTCAACGATTTTGAAGGGTTAAAAGCAGAAGCCTAAAATATATTCAACTTCTTTGTTATGCCGTTCTCCCCCTACGTGTCTCTCCCTCTCTATCCTTTGGGAGATAAAGGATTCCAAGGCAGAATGAGAGAGAAAGAGAAAGGCACAGTGGGTAAGAGAGGGGATACCATCTCCCTGTAGCTGCTGGAGGCCGCAGGCCCCAGCTCCCCTTTGCCCCTTTACCCTTTCAGAGTTTCCTGTTCGATCTCATCCTTCTTGATCAAACAGGGGCCTGGTGAGACAGTGACAGTAGATGGAGGCCCCAGAAGAGGCTAGCCAGACCAGGGGTGCACCTCCCATCCTTTTCGTCAGACCCAAGTACGGGCTAGGCCGTTGGACTGAGGATTAAATTTCAGATTCTTGCTACACTCTTGGCCGTGGAAAATATGTTTTTCAGGCAGGTGATGAGTTTCACAGAGGACCAGATGCATCCTGTGGCACAGATGGGCCCTTCTTTCTGATGCATTGTCTATATGCACCTTCTTGGGACATCTGTTAGCTAAAGTGAGATGTGTCTGAGTACCTTAAGAGGCTAAGCTGGTTCATCATTTAATGGTTTACGTGAAGGTCAAGAAGAGTAAAAGCATGCGCCGTGGGAGGAATAGGACACTAGCATGTTCCCTTAGTATTCCAAGTGGAACCTGACTCCTCCTGGTCTTTGATGCTAGATGAGAAACTCCCTTCTTTTGTGAGGGTTCCAGAGACTTCCAAGGGAGCCATTAACAAAACAAAAAGAAACTCTGTCTCTAAGAGTATGGATTTGATTAAGGGGGCTTTCAAATGGCACCGTAAGGGAGCACCTGAAGAAAATAAACCCATTTAAGGCACAGACATATTTCTCCAGCAGTACTGAAATGAAATTGGCTCAAAGGCTACCTTTCAACTAAAGCTCTTCAGTTCAATTTTAAAACCATTCACCTCTTCCTAGGACAGTTAAACCTTCAAAACTAGAAAGTATGAAATTTAGTTAATTTAGAAAAACAGACACAAAAAGTAGAGCCAACCTTTGCTTTCCGTGAATAAAGCCAGCACATTGCCATGTCTCTATGGAAATGGGTTTTGAGTCTAGTATATCAACAAGTGTCCCCTGATCTTGGTACTCTGCTGCAAGTCAGTGGGCTTTCAGAGATGATAACACACATCCCTAGAGGAGATAGAAGATGCAAAAGAATACGTGTGATACAAGGTGCTGAGTGCTATGGTGGGGATGTGAGAGTGGGTACAAAGTGCTAAGAGACCCATGGTAGGGGGTGGTCTTCTCAAAAGAGGTAACATAAAAGAGTCTAAAAGAAGAGTGGATATATGTATATGTATAACCGATTTGCTTTGCTCTACACCTGAAACTAACACAACACTGTAAATCAACTATACTCCAATAAAAATTTTTTAAAAAGAAGTAAATATGTCCAAACCAGGGGAAAAAAAAAAAAGGTAATGTGAGCTGGTCTTTGATAAAAGCTTAGGATGTCTCCAGGCTAAAATGGAAGGAGTGAGAATTCTAGGCATAAATAAAAATGTGCTAAAGCCATTGAAAATATGGCTGTCACACGTTTCAGGAAGGAAATGTGTAAAAAAATAGTGATGGGAAATGAGACTGGTGTGATAGGTTAGGGTGGGGCAGGGCATGAAGAAGCTTTTACACTTAGGTGAGAAGATTGGGGGTTATCTTGAGAGCAGTGGGGGATCCACAGAGATGAGCGTCATGGACAGGCTTGCATTTTAGAAAGGGCTACCCTGACGGCTGGTTTTGAGCACAGATTTTAGCAGGAAAGAGACTAAGAGGGAAAAGGCCAGTCCAGGTGTGAGAGTTGTGGTTTAAGAGGAGGGCCCGAGGCCTACATCTTTTTTTGTTTTACCCTTTAAGTAGAAATTAATAGACAACAGTGAGGTCACAGCATGCGGGTGCCAGGCAATCCCAACCTGGAGAGATCGGCAGTTCAGTGCACAGAATACAAACTAGGAATTAGGAGAAGGTGGTTGCTAGTCTTGTCTCTGCCTCCAGTTTACTGTGTGTCCGGCAGTTATAGCTGCTCATCCACCGCCTATCTATGTAGAGGCATGCTCAGGGAGGAAGCAGTTTGGCATGGCAGAAATTGCAAGGATTTTGGAGACCACCATCCCCAGGTTAGAATCTGGGATCACGTATTTAATAAGTACGTACTATTGAGAAATGCATTTCTCTGAACTTCAGTTCCCCCATCTGTAAAATGGGGGGAATAATATCTATTGCCTCTGGTGGCAGTAAGGATTACAGAAAATTAGGTTTGTGTTGTAGCTAAACTGGATTCAGAATAAGCACTCTTATCCACTTATCCACTATCCACTTATCCACTTATCCACTACCCTGGAGGGATGGTAACAGGGACTCCCTCAAATGAGGCACACGCCTGCCCCTTCTGCAAACCCTAGGTGGTCCAAAATCAAACTCAGTGTCATGAGGAATCAGGTGGTGGCCTTAGAAGCAGTGTGTTTGGTGAATATCTCTTTGGATGCTTGAGAGAGGCTCAAAGAAGGACAGCGATATTAAAGGAATTCAGCTGCAGTTACTGGGCACTTACAATGGGCCTGGTCCTTGATGGGCTGTATCCAGATCCTGTGCTCAGTCCTGCAGCCTGTGCAGAGCTGGGTGTTACAGGTGCTGTGGTTATAACACACAAGAAAAAGAAGGCCTCTTCTCTCATTTCTGGATCTCGCAGAACTCTCTTTGTGATTTGCTGGTTCGGAGGGGGTTTGAAATGTATGAAAGCATCAGGAAATGGCAGCAAAGGCAATGCCTGAGCAACAGCAGTGCACATTGTTGTGGATATTAATTTTCATTTGAATATGGGCTACCCTGAAATCTTGACTTCTAAATAAGCTCCATTGACCATAAAGGGTGCTTGTCAAATATCAGTTGGCCTATTGACAGCAGAAAATTCATCCCAAAATCTTCTGCTCCAAACCACACAGAACTCATGAAAAGGAAATGGGGTCTTAGACATTTAACCAGTCTTGCTTTCCAGGAAGGTTCTGAGAATCTGGACAATATTGGTAGTTTGTACAAACATGACTTTGTTTCCTAATTCTTTTTTTTCCTCTTCCTCCACCTCTCTTTATGTGCCCTGGTGAAAAACTAGGTGGTGAGGTGGGGCAGGAAATGGTTTCTTTCAGATCACTCTCCTTTCGCACAGTGAAAGGGAATTCCCCACAGTTGTGGTTGTCAAATGTTTTTAGGTCCCCAGTTCATCTACCCTTTTCCAGTGACATATTCCTGACATAGCAGTAATGGAAATGCTTTGCTTCTGATGGAATATCAATGAGGTGGTATCTAGTTGCAGTTAATTATGTATAACAAGTAAGAAGCCCCCCAAATAGAAAGTTAGTGTGGAATTACTATATTATAAGTATCCATTCACTGAGTAAATACTGAAGACCTACTATATGTGGGGCATGGTGGCAGTCCCTAGGGATGCAAAGATGAGTTATGTGTGAATTCTGCTGTCAGAAAGTGTATGGTCTACTAGGAAGTCATATATGATGATGATGTAGTGAACTCAGTGTGTGGTGGTGAGTGCTCAGGTCCTTAAAAGTGCAGGGGAAGTTCAGACTACTGCTAGCACTTTGCAGGTGAAGAAAAGTGGAGGTGCTGGTCATGAATAGCTTCCCAAGGAGGTGGTATCAAGAAATGAGACCATTTAGAGGAAGGACATTCCAGACGGAGGAAACAGCATAGCAGGGGCATGGCAGTGGAACACTGCAACACATTTTGGGGAAAAGCAAGTAGGGTGGAGTTGCATTATGTATCTTTTAAATCCTATATATAATCTCAGTAGAAAGAACAGAAAAATTAAAAGAGTACAAGTTATTACATTTGATGACTTTATGTCTTTGAATGAGCGTGAGAGAGAAGACATGAATCCACTGTGGGCCATGGTCTCTCTGCTTCTGGTGGTGAGAGCTGAGAGTGTGTCCTGCACTTTGGGGAAATGTAAAGAATTTTCAGGAGAAAATATTGATTCTATGTAATATTTATCTTATGGCCTAGAATTATTACCTAACCTCAGAGTAAAATGCATTTCCCATATAGTAAAAAGGGAAATAAGATTGGAAAGGCAATTTTGGACCAGATGGTGGAGGGAACTTGAGTGCCCAAATGCCATTTTGCAAAACACTACACTAAAAGAATGTTCCCTGTGGCTTTCTTCCCCTACTCATGTCTTCCGTCAGGTAGAAAATGCTCTTTTCTTTCTGTAGTCTTTTTCTTTGTCTTATTGGAACATGAATTCTGGGACTGAGGAGGAGGCAGAAAGCAATGAAACAGTGACATGGCAGACCCTGGCAGGTGGCTGACCCTGCCACACCCTCTACCACCTGTCTTCCCAGAGCTCCACTGTTCTCTCTAAATGGTTACCTGGTTACTCTGTTTTTATATCACATATAGCCATCGGCTACATTGCAAGGAAAACTAAATGTAAAACTTGGCAGGGCCATACTGTTTTTTTTAAAAGGTAGTGGAGAAAGGTTATCATGAGGTTTGGAGATTGGAGAGCTGAGTTCAAGTCTTCACCCTGCTTACTTCCTGACTCTGCAAGTTTGGGCAAGTTCCTTACCCTCTCTGAATCTCAGTTGTGTCGTTTTTCACAGGGATGATAATGTCTACTTGTAGGTTTCTTGTAAAGATTGAATGAGCTAATGTATACTTTGCAGAAAAAAAGATTAGACAAACCTTTACTATTATTATCCTAAATGGTAGGAGTTTTACTTCCAGGAAGAGCTAGCTGTTCTATGAATCCATAAAAATGTTGATGAATCCCTACAATTGTTTACGCACATCACATTAAGCAATTTCTTTGTGTTTTTCTTTTCCAGCTAGACCCAGGGTTTCTTAAGGGCAGGGAGAGTCTTACTCATCTTTAAAATTACTTTAGCGTTGAAAGGTGTCTGGCACAAAGCAAATATTGGTTGAATGAATGGGTTAATTGTGAATAGCAGAAAGTTTCCCAAATTAGGAAAATCTGAATTATTTATTTTTAGCCCACCACTTTGTTAGTAGAAAATAGTTAGAATTCCTGGGAACTACCTTATTTCAATTCAGATTGACTCAGTAATATTTAATGAGCATCTTCTATGTGCCAGGCATAAAATCCCTTACCCTCCAAGAGTTTGTGGTCTCCCTGGGGAGACAGACACCTGCTCTAATAGATCGAAGACAGACAGACTGACTGAAAAGCACTATTACAGCCTGAGCACAGGTTGCTGACCGACTTGTGGTTTCCTGATCAGCGTGGGCTCAGTGTCTCTGGGACTGCCTGTCAGTAAAGGATGTTATTATGACATGAGAAGTAGCAGTGAGATGACTTCCCAGAGAAAGAAGTAGAGCTCCGAGCAGGAAGTTCTGTTTGTTAGTTGGTGTTTGAGTTACACACACATCTCTCCCCAGTTGCCCGCCTCTCCTTCTCCTTTGGCTGGACCTGTATTATTGCTGTTGCTGGGTTGGCCTGTGTGGAGACCTGCTCAAAATCAGAAGTTGCTTTTCCTTATTGAGGCTCCTGATGGTATCATCACCCCTTTCCTCATCCCCTGATCCTTGCCGTGAGGAAGAGGATTTGGCATTTCTTGTGTGGGTCTAAGAGGCAGACCTGGAAACTGTAGGAAGGCAAAATTTAGCTCAACATAAGAAAAACTTTCTAAAAGACAGAACTATTTGAAATTGGAATAAGCAGCCATGGACAGTGAGTTCCTGCCTTGGGGAGTGAGGTTTACAAAACAGAGACTAAATGAACGCTAGTTGTAGACTGGGTCAAACATCTTATGGGGACTGGGGTTGACTATAACAGACCTTCTTCAGCTTTCACGTGCATGCAAATCACTGGACATCTTGTTAAATTGAGGATTCTGATTAGGTAGGTCTCTGCAAGGCCTGAGACTCTTAACAAGCTCCCAGGTGATGTTGGTGCTGCTGATCTAGGGACCACACTTGGGTAGCAAAGACAAGGGAACCTACTGGTAATTAGGATTCCATGAAATTAACAATAACTACCATTTTATAATACTCAGTGCGAGGCACTGTGCCAAGGCCTCTGCCTGTGTTATCTGTTTAATGTTCTTTAGTAAATAGATTTGGAAGGACCTGAGATGGGTTACAGCAGAGATGGGTAGCAGAGAGACCAGTCAAAAGCTATTAAAACAACATAGGTAACAGATATTGAAAACCTGGTCCAGAGGCAGTGAGACTGAGAGAAGATAGGTGCAAGGAACATTGCAGAGATAATAATCAGAGTTCTTGCAGCGGATTAAATATGAGCCGGGGAGAAAAATTGTTAGAGATGATTGTGAGAGTGACGGGGAGGATTGTGGAATCATTAGTAGGCCAACTCAGAAGTGGCTGATTTGAAGGAAAGTTGAAGGGAAAGTTGAGCTGGGGATGTGGAAGATACTTGCTAATATTTATTAAGTACTTACTGTATGCCAGGCATTGTTCCAAATACTTCACATGTCCTAATTCATCTAATTCTCACAACGACTCATGAGGCAGGTACCATTATTAGCTCTATTTTATGAATGTGGAAACAGACCCAAAGTCACCCAGCGAATAAGTGATAGAGCAAGGCTTTACATCCAGGAAATCTGGTTCCAAAGCTTCTGATGTGGTAGGTTTTAGAGTTTGTTAAGTTCTTTCCTGTTGTTAGCTTCTTAATAACTCCCAGCTTGTATATTTATTCTGAGCAGCCCACCTGTTTAGTATTCATTTAATATAGTTTACAGGTCCCTCCATTAACATATTCACTTAACAGATATTTATTGGGTATCTCCTATGTAGTAGGCTTGGTGCTGGAGATACAACGATGAGCAAGTACAGTCTATGCCCCCATGGAGCTTACATTTAATGGAGGAGGAGGCAATTGTCGCAAAAATATCTGATTTCAACCTGATATCATTCAAAGGGAAAAAAATAGAGAAAATGCCATAGGAGAACATGATCTAGACTGGGAGTAAAAAGGGAAGCTTCCCTGAAGAATTATTTGATCTGCAATCTAAAGGATGAATAGATGTTAACTAGGTGAAGAGGGAAGAACATGAACACAAACCTAAATAGCTTTATTATTTCACTCAATTAGTCCCTCCCCCTCTCTCTCCATCTCTCTCTCTCTGTTTCCTCCCTTCTCCCTCCCTTCCTCCCGTCTCTCCTCCTCCCCCCTGCCTGCCTTCCTCTCTCTCCTAGCAGAGATGTCTATGGCCTGGATAGCCAGAATGAACAGGAACCCAGCAGTGTCTTTAGACACTAACACCACGCAGGGTAGGAGTGCGGTCTGTTGTCTGTCTGCTTTGTTCACTGCTCTAACCCCAGTGGCTGTAACATTGCTTGGCACAGAATACATACTCAAATATTTGTGGAAAGAAGCAATTAGTCAATTAGCTAATTAGGTACACGGAAAGTAGGAGGGAGTTACAGGGAGGCTGAGTTAATCTCAGGAAGAGGAGGAACATTCTAACAGTGTTCAAGGCAACCAGGTACAATAGAAATATCTCTGGACTTGGTGTGAAGGAAATTAGCCACTTGTTCATTTTGACCAATGGGCAAATCACTTAACTCTCTGTGCCTTAGCCTTCTTACTCATTAAATAAAGATCGTCTTTGTCCTGCCTAATTCACAGGATTATTGTGAGGGTGCAGTAAAATAATCTAAGTAAAAATGTAATGTAAAGTGCTATTAAATATATTTTTATTATCAGGGTGTAATAGTGAACTGCCAGTCCAGCTGGTGCCAGGTACTGTCTTTGTGGTATCTCATAGTGGGAATTCTTGTCTTAGGAGAAAGTTTGAACTAAATAACTCAAATTCTTTCCAATTCATGTATTCTACGGTTATGACATATAAATCCATTATGTAACCATTTCTATAAGTTGTATTTTAAAGTTTTGAATACATAAAGCTGAGTTAAAATACTGAAGTATTGGGTAAAAATGTTGTAGATCAAAATGCAAAAAATACTGAGAAGTTTGTTTTATTTAGTGGTGGACAAAGATCTTAAGCTGAAATCTGTATATAATTCTCTAGGGAGGGGGAAAATCCGAATGTCTGATTTCCCCTAGAATTTATGAACTCTCTGTATGTCAGCTCTGCAGCCATGTTTACCAAGCTGCAAGATGAAAGGGGGTCCCTTAAACTAAAATGCCAGTGATTGGGGTTTTAAGGAATTTCAAATTACTCAGAAGGTCCCAGACACTTAGTGACTCCCAAGAGATTTGAAAATCTTGCTGACTGCTGGCAGTAGTTTGCCTGGAGACTGAATTTTATCTCAGCCCTTTTGAAAGAGTAAAGAAGCCACAAATCCAGTAGCTGTTCAAAACAACAAAGAAGGTGCCCTTGGCTTCTAACAGGAGTGTCTCTGAATTCCTCAAGGAATTCCAGGCCTAGGCTTGATCCAGCTGGCAGGAGGTATCGATCTCCACTTGAATTCACTGAATAAATAATGGTTGCCATAGTTATTGAGCAGTCACAACTGGTTGGAGAGCAGGGAAAACTCCGAGGCAGCTTCTGTGAGTTTGGCCATGAGAAAGTCTGGTTACAAGGTTCCATAATCAACCCACTCCTGAAATCCAGCCCACACATTGCTCAGTTTCTTTATCCTGATAATGAATATGGGATCTTGAATATAGTGCAAGGCATGAGGCACAGAAAGGAAGGGAAAGCTTAAATCAATGGATCGGTATTTTATTCTGGGAAAAGCATCTCTCCCTGCATTATGAACCTAATTTGATATATTTCAGTATTTAATAGAATTTGCTATCAGCAAGATGACTGTCTGATCGTGTTACAGCAACTAGAGGGGTTCTCAGAGGACCAAATCCCAGTTTGTTCTATTTTAACATTGTTTATTATACCAATAGCATTAACCTGGATATTTAAAAGAAAGGAAAAGAGTTATCTGACAATCTCATGAATATTTTCACTTTTCTGTTTCCTTTCATCCTTCTCTACATGCAGAAATACTTTTTACATGGATGGAATCACAGCTTAGATACCATTTTATATTCTAATCTTTATTTAATGTGATATTATATATTTTGCCATGTCGCTTCACAGCCTTCATATTTGTCCTTTTTGATGTCTACAGAATCTTCTGTTATGAGAAAATACCATTTTTCACTTAACAGTTCCCCTATTCTTCTTCCCTTTATCTTTTTCCATTTTTTAAAATAGGTAATGCTACCCCAAATGTCTTCATGCATATAGTCTTATTCTTCTGTTCAGTGTTTTCTTCAGATAAATTCCCAAGAATGGGATTACTTGGTCAGAGGCTACGAACATTTTATAGCTCTTGAAATTTACTGCCAAATTTGCAGCCAGCTTTTTTGCTTTTGGGGGAAAATAAAACTTTAGGCAGAGCACCATTGCAGTTGAAGTTCACTCTTGAGTGCTTCTTCTAAGACTAAAACAAGGGGACTATGTATTTAGTAAAGATAAACCATAGAGGACAGCTTTGCACCTGGCCTGATTAGTTAATAGCTTCCTAGGGGAAAGCAAAATCCTGCACTGCAAAGCTTGGGAGTCAGGGGACTTTATCTCCTTTGTTTGACCCTGCAGCTGCCAGCCATTTGCCATGTGTCAGGTATTGTCTTAGGGGCTGACTGTGCCACGCATGTAGCACTCTACAGTTGGCAGAACACTTTTATGTAGCATCTTCTTAGCTGAACCTCACAATAAACCATGGAGGCGAGCTTTATTATAATCATACTTTTTCTTTCAATTCATTGTGTAATATTTAAGAAACACAGAAAAGAATGAAGAAGACTACAACAAAGACTTGTGTATCTACCACCCTTTAATCCCCATTTTCCTAGGAGGATGTTGAGCCTTAGAGCAATTAGGTCACATGATTAGTAAGTAACAGAACCAAAAATGGAACCCAGGTCTGTCTGACTCCAAGTTCAGTCACCTTTTCTCTATATTATGTTGCATTGAGATGAGAGACCTGTAAGTTACAGCCCACTGAGATGCTGCTGGCAATTTTCATGGTTGTACTTTAATATAATTACAAATATATACAAATGTGCATCAGAGCTGGAAGGGACCTTAGAGGTCATTAAATCCAATCTCTTCCTTTTCATAGGGGCTCTAGAGAGGAAGGCGCTCCCCAAGTCATACACAACTAGCCAAGCTGGGGAAGAATGCAGATCTCCTGGTTCCTGGGCCTCCTTTTATTTGGGGCAAGAGAAAAAAAAAGTGTCTAGATAGTTGCTTCATTTTTCCGATGATTTGGGGAATTAACTTTTCTAACAAAAATATTCCCAACTAAAAAAAAAATTAATGTAGGAAAAATTAAAAACTAGTACTTGATTTCCCATTGGATGGAGATCTTCCATCTCTCAAGAATTATTATTTTACATGTAAATATACCAAGAGATGAAAACTTTGACTAAGATAACAGGGGCCAAGCTCTTCTCTCCTTCTCTTCTCTCAGAAAGAGACTCTGATACCTACATGCTGAGGGAGAGCAAATTGATTTGTACTGGATGTCATGCTCCTTTCTGTTTGCAAGGAGATGCAACATTGCTCTGGAGCAAGAGGACAGAGTCTGCCTCAGAAGACTGGGTTCAAATCCCAGCTTTTAGCAGCTGTGTGACTTTGGGAAAACCATTTAACCTTATTTACAAAATAAGAGATCATAATATTTAACATGGGGATTATTTATATATTATTTTATAAAATATAAGATACTGGTGTTCATGTGTTGCCACATTATAAAATGCTTGCACCACCTCCTCTGGGCCTTCTCTCTTCTCTTTGACTTTTCCGTCTCCACAGCAGAGGAACGTGTGTTTTGTACCAGGTGTAGGTCAGGTGTAGGTGTGTGCCAGGTGTAGGTCAATAGGAGTATGGGGCTGGGAGAACAAGGAAAAGAAAATCTGGATTCTTCTCCAGCTGGTTAGCATGAAAATACAAGAATGCGCTTTGTATCAGGTCTTGCAGGGCAGCCTTTGCATTAACAAATGGAAATTACAGCCACACTTACCAACCCAGTGTGTCAAGATGGGAACATTTTTTCATTTGCCTGGATGTGTTTCCATTTCACTCTGAAAAAGAGTTGCTTCCTGATGGGGCTTTTGTAAGACCTCAGTCAGATAATGTGTGCAAAATAGTAACCACCCTGTTACTCACTCAATGTGGCTCTGTGACGGGAACTGTGTACTTCATCTGCATTATACGCCCAAGCTGATCCTCCCAGAAACCCTGAATTGGGTATGATTATTATCTTCATTTTATAAGGAAACTGGGGCTCAGAAGTTAAGAGACTTACTCAAGGGGACACAGTGAGTAAGTGACAGGACTGGGATTCAATCCCTGTTGTTGTTTAATACCAAAGGCCATGAACTACCTCTAAGAGGGAGGGCACTTTGACTGTAAAATGCCATCCCAACTGGCAGAACAGGACACAGGCCTCCATTAGGGATTCAGGGTTTGTTTGTTTGGTTTTTTTTTTTTAATTTATTTTTGGCTGTGTTGGGTCTTTGTTGCTGCACGCGGGCTTTCTCTCGTGTTGAGCAGGGGCTACTCTTCGTTGTGGTGTATGGGCTTCTCATTGCGATGGCTTCTCTTGTTGCGGAGCACAGGCTCTAGGTGCTCGGGCTTCAGTAGTTGTGGCACACGGGCTCAGTAGTTGTGGCTCACGGGCTTAGTTACTCCACGGCATGTGGGATCTTCCTGGACCAGGGCTCGAATTGGCAGGCAGATTCTTAACCACTGCGCCACCAGGGAAGTCCAGGGATTCCGGGTTTTTAAAGATGTAACTGCCTCCTAAATTTTTCTATCCTTTTCTAACCCTCTGCAGAACGACATGGGTTAAAAGAACCAAAGAGAGTGGAGGAGCTATGCAACAAGATCACAAGCAGCTTAAAAGAGCATCAGAGTAAGGGACAAGCTTTGGAGCCCACTGAGCCCAAGGTCCTACGTGCCCTGGTAGAACTGCGGAAGATCTGCACCCTGGGCCTCCAGCGCATCTTCTACCTGAAGTTGGAAGACTTGGTGTCTCCACCTTCCATCATCGACAAGCTCTTCCTGGATACCCTGCCTTTCTGAACAGGAGCAGCCTGAGCAGGGAGCTGCCTCATCCGCTAGCAGCCGCTTGCTAAGCAGCGGAGGGATGGGTCTGGACACCTACCATTTTCTGTCCTTCCTTAAGAGAAAAAGCAAGCTCCTGTAGAAATGAAAGACTTTTTTTTTTTTTTTCTGGCACTTTTCCTTACAACTGAAAGCCAGAAAACTTGCAGAGTATTGTGTTGGGGTTGTGTTTTATATTTAGGCTTTGGGGTTGGGGTGTGGCGGGTTATAGTTCATGAGGGTTTTCTAAGAAATTGCTAACAAAGCACTTTTGGACAATGCTATCCCAGCAGGAAAAAAAAATAATAATAATAACTGTTTTAAAACTCTTTCTGGGGAATACAATTATAGTTGGTTTGTATTTAAAAACAAGAACAACCAAGGGTTGTTCGCCAGGGTAGGATGTGTCTTGAGATTGATCCCTTTAGAGTACACTTCTTGTATCAAGGGTACGTATGTGGTGCAAACAAAACAGAAATTCCCTCTTCCTAATTTCTTTCTTCCTTATTTTATTTTAACAAATGGTGAAAGATGGAGGATTACCTATAAATCAGACATAGCAAAATGATAATGGCTGTTCGCTTCCATATACAAGTGCAATTTTTAAAGTGCTGTCTTACTAAGTCTTGTTTATTAACTCTCCTTTATTTTATATGGAAATTGAAAGGAGGCAGTCATGTTAGCAAATGACACATGCTAATTTTCCTAGTAGAGGCTTTGTCCACCTGCCCTTTAGAACTCTTCTGAGGTATGGTCCATCCAAGAATTTAGGCCATTCTTGATGGATACAGATCCCTGCCCTGACTGTCCAACTGTCCTAAAGGGGGCTCAGATTATAAGATGGATCGAATACAGCTTTTTGTTGTCATGTTCGGTAAATCCAGCTGGAGTTCCCTAAACTTTCTTCAATTATAGAAACCGACTGACACATTCATTCAGAAGGCCCAGGAGCATTCAATGAGTTTTAAGCGTTTGAACCCTAGATGAGAACATGCAAATGAGTAGGAATGGATCATACAGGGTAAGCACCAGGGATAATAAGGTTTTTAAAATATATATAATTTAATTTTTGTTATCGGTTAAAGAGACAATTTTGGAGAACAAGCAAGTCTTATTATAAAAAAAAAATAGTGTGAATGTAAGTACTTAGAAAGGATTAGTGGGCTGCGTTTCAACATTCCGTGTTCGTACTCCCTTTTGTATGTTTATACTGTTAATGCCATATTATTATGAGATAATTTGTTGCATAGTGTCCTTATTTGTATAAACATTTGTATGCACGTTATATTGTAATAGCTTTGCCTGTATTTATTGCAAGACCACCAGCTCCTGGAAGCTGAGTTACAGAATACTTAAATGGGGTGTTCACAGTGAACTTGGACACACCAATTAGAAATTAAATAAACAAATATATATATAAATATAGCAGGTTACATATATATATTTATAATGTGTCTTTTTATTAACCATTTGTACAATAAATGTTACTTCCCATGCGGTTATTTTATGGTTCATTTGCAGTGACTTTTAAGGCAGTACTGTTTAGCACTTTGATATTAAAATTTTGCTTATGTTTTGCTAAATTCAAATAATGTTGGAAGATTTTTAGGTCTAAAAGTCTTTATATTATATACTCTGTATCAAGTCAAAATATCTTTGGCCATTTTGCTAAGAAACAAACTTTGAATGTCAAACTGATGTCACAGTAGTTTTTGTTAGCTTTAAATCATTTTTGCTTTAGTCTTTTTAAAGGAAAAAGAACAAAACGATGCTGTTTATATTGTCATTAAATTATACAATCAAACAAATGCCAAATGAATTGCCTAATTGCTGCAAAGGATAGCCGAGATAGCAAATCATATATGTTTTTTTTCCAAGAGTCATTCTGATATTTGATCATGTATTATGTTTGTGTGAGCTTTTGTGAGAGATTATTATTTTTATATCAAGATGATAGGATCTGGAATGTTAGGATCTTGGAATGTTAGACTTAGAAGGGGCCTGACTTGTCAACTAGTCCACCCACCCTGAAATTCATAGAGGAGAAAACTGGGGCCCAGCAAAGGGCAAAGAGTTACTCAAGTCAGACAGCTGGTAACAGAATCGAGACTAGGACCTAATTCTTCTTTCCATGGTCTTTTTACTTAATTTACTGCACCTATAGGGAAACAGGCTTTTAGAAATAACCACTAATATTTATTTACATTTTACCATGAAAAAGTAGTACTTTTGCAGTAATTTTTTTAGCTTATATGCAAACATAAAAAACATTATGAAATATCAGGAAAGCTAACGTTTCATACAAGGTAGCTTCAGACCAAATTCAAAATGAATTTGGATAAATTAGAAATACTGTGCATACATATAACCCTTTTGTGCACTGTTAGTCTTGGAATGTTAATCCTTGTTTTTTTGTCATGTCTGTAAAGGAAAAACAAAACAAAACAAAACAAACAGAGCCCTAGAGAAATGCTGTCACTTTTCATTTTTACACCCATCAGATTTAAGGAAAAGACTTTTTAGCCGATATTGATTGGTTGGAAAGAATGAAGGTTTTTAGTTATAGGTCCAGACACTAGTGCTGAAAATAAAGATTATAGCTAGTGTTCTTCCGTCTTCCATAGTTATTACAACTATGAGAGCCCTCCACCAAGTCATCTGTCAATTCAAGTCTCTTTTTTTACCTTAATGTTGACACACAAGTTCATACAGAGTGGATGACCAAACTAGCTCAGATGAGGACAGCAAGAATTAAAGCAGGTGATTCTTCCCTTGTGGGAGAGCTCTCTCAGTGTGAACATGCCTTCTGTGGGCGGAAATCAGGAATCCACCAGCTGTTAATGGAGAGTGCCTTGCTTTCATTTCAGAGAGCAGAGTTTTCCAAAGTTTCTCTGCTCCTCTAACAGCATTGCTCTTTAGTGTGTGTTAACCTGTGTTTGAAAGAAATGCTCTTGTACATTAACGATGTAAAGTTAAATGATTAAATTAAATTACATTTTATCAATGGCTGCTGGTGTGTTGAATAAGCACGCTTCATTTAACAGTATTTTCTTAACCATTTGTATAATGGTATTTGCTGTGAACTCTTTAACATATCCCAAATGGATTTTTTGAAAGGCTTACTAATACTGAAAAATTAATAGGCATTCTGAATTGGAAACATATTAAACCTCACTGATTGGGAAGAAAGACATTCTAAATTCAATAACCATTTATTGACTACTTCCTGCAGGCAAAGCACAGTTGGGTGCTTTGAGGAGATACAAACATGCACAGTGTATGAAGTTTTTGCTTTCAACTGTATATAACGTAAGTGGAGCTAACAATCTGTTGCCTAAACTTATCATTTAGGGGTATGAAGGATTTATTTCTATATCAAGATGACAGGATATCAGTTGTTTGTGAACCAGAATTTACAAGAATCAGTGAAAGAGTTCGCAAAGATTGATTGGTACTCTCTGCCTTTTTGCTGAAGCCATTACTACTACATTGCTTAGAAACCCCTCTGTGGGCAATGCAAATACAACTTTTATTCAGCTCTACCCCAAACACATATTCCAAGTTAGTACAAATATTTTTTTGTGTGTGCACTGATAGCTCAAAACTAGAAACGTGGGAGCTCTCATGATTTTCTTCATTAGTTCATGCATAAAGTATTTTCTAAGCGCTGTGTGTGGTCTAGGAGCCAAACCCTTCTCCCTGCTTCTTGCCAGTGCCTTCATTGCCTCAACTATAAAATACAGTAAGAAGAGAATGAGAGATACAGCGGAGCACCGTCTTGCATACAAATTCAAATATAGGTGCTTGGCCCAAAGGGAAAAAAGAAAGGGGGATTGGGGAAGCTCCTTTTTCGGGGACTCTAGGGGCAAAAGTTTGGTTTGAATGGGGAGGGAGGCAAGGAAGATCAGTTCTAGATAAGGGGCATTTATTTGCCTTCAGTTGAATTTGCATAAGTTAAATGCACAAAGATAACGCAAGAAGCTAATTGTTGACTTTTTAAAAAATTGCGGTAAAACACACATAAAACTTATCATTTTAACCATTTTTAAGTATCCAGTGATGTTGAGTACATTCATATTGTTCAAACAATCTCCAGAACTCTTCAGCTTGCAAAACTGAAGCTCTGTTCCCATTAACAATAACTCCCCATTCCTCCCTCCCTCAGCCCTTATAACCAATAGTCTTCTTTCTGTCTCTGTGAATTTCACTACCCTAGGTACCTCATATGAGTGGAATCACACCATATTTGTCCTCTTGTGCCTGGCTTATTTCACCTAACATAATGTTCTCAAGAGTTATCCATGTTGGAGCATGTGTCAGAATTTCCTTCCTTTTTAAGACTAAATAATATTCCATACCACATAATATACCACATCTTGTTTACCTATTCACATGTCAATGGACACTTGATTTGCTTCCCCCTTTTGGCTATTGTGAATAATGCTGGTATAAACATGGCTGTACAAATATTATCTTTTCAAGACTTTGCTTTCAATTCTTTTGGCTAAATGTCGACCTTTGAGCTTAAGTATTATGTAAATCATTTTCAAAGATAATCTTGATTATATGTGATTTTATGGTTTGTGGGGTTTTTTTGCCTTAGGCACTGATTTCAGACCCTCCCCATTTCCTTCTCTCTGGTAGCTCCACGAGCAAGCTTCTTATAAACCTTTGTTCTAGGACTAGGAGAAAAATGGGAAAGACTAAAATCAAAAACGGAAAAGACTAAAATCTAAGAGTATTAAATGGTCCATCATCTTGTCCAAATACTTTTCTTTGAAAAAGCCCAT
This sequence comes from Aethalodelphis obliquidens, assembly GCF_003676395.1. NCBI lineage: Eukaryota > Metazoa > Chordata > Mammalia > Artiodactyla > Delphinidae > Aethalodelphis > Aethalodelphis obliquidens. The sequence goes on along the minus strand of NW_020837951.1, from coordinate 31,802,853 downwards.
ACTTTTCTTTGAAAAAGCCCATACTTTCAGCCCAATGGGTTGAAAATCTCATCATGTTTCAAAGAGGATTTTTGCACCTTCTATTATATGACACCCCTCACCATGAACAAAATTCTTCAAAAGATATTTAAGAAAATTATTCCTCAGGGTCATCGCTGAGTTGTGACACTAACAGACAATACTTTTTGTTTGTGTGTTCTGTTTGGTTAGTGTTGCAAGCACACTCATTCCTGTTTTATTTTTTTAACGCTGCTCATTTCATGGCTCCAACTGGGAGCCAAGGATCACTGGCCCCTTGATTAACTGCTATGATGCTGGTCATCCTCCAGGCTGGGGCTCTAAGGGCATTTGATTCAAGGAGAAGAGGAGACTCAACATTTATTAGGCATCTATTATGTGTGCCAGATACTCCAGTAGATATGCTCATACATGATCACACTTAATGCTCACTACTTCTGAGAAGGTGTCATTACTCCCTGTCTGAAAATGGGGAAAGAGGCTAGGAGAGGGTGAGTACCTTGCCCAAGAGCCCATGGGATTTGAATACATGTCAATATGGCTCTGCAACCCCTGGCAGTCTTCCTGGTGCTTGGTCTTTAGACCCCTGCTCCTCTCTGAAGCAGAGAGAGCATTTACCCTCAGTTCCCGGCTCATCAGCAAGTGGTAAGAAACTCTACCCAAGCACCAGAGCTACTAGCCTATAGAGTGACACAACCTCATTTTCTCTTTCTGTCAAATTTATCACCTGTCCTACTAATTCTTCAGATTCCTTGACTCATGTCCCCTACCGTTTTTTCTCCAGGTACTCTAACTTTGTCCCTCACCAGCCTTAGACCCACAGAGCCTTGGAATAATGAAGCCCTGCTTCGCTTTTGGAATCCCTTTCTGGTGCTTTCCCCTCTAAACACAAATGTTCTCTATACTCAGCGTGGACTGCAATCATTCAACCCCTCACAACTCTTTCCTGCCCCAGCCAACTTCCCAATTTCCAGCTGATTTAAAACTTACACTGAGGCGCTATAGTCAACAGCTTAAAGGTTGTCCTCCTTCAGGTTCTACAACCTCCTCTCTGTTCCCTTCTGACCACGTTCAGTAAACCCACAAAGACCAGTCTCATCATCCCCATAATCTGCTTTCCTTGTCCCTGCAGAGAGTTGCTGGAGCAATGCAGAGAACCAGACAGTCCTTGACCATCTCAGGGTTGTTCTCTTCCCAGCAGCCTGGCCTTCATTTTGCCCATTGAACATGAGTCTCCTAACACACTTTCCACCTTTTATTACTAAAATCCTAATTTCTTCCCCCTGATCATTTCATCCTTGAACATTTTTCTTGCCAGTTTCTAATCAATTGTTCAGAATTATACAAAGGTGTTTTTAAGTATATATTAAAAAAGACACATAAATATACTAACCTAACATAGCTGCTTTCATATGTTTCATTATCCATATGAACATACTTAGGTTTTTCTTCTTATTTAAAAAAAATAAAGAGTACATCCTTATATATTTGCATTTTTGCTTCCTACATTGCCAAGAGATTCTATGGGAAACTAAAATAATATAAAATTGGAAAAATAAAACCGATTGAAAAGAAAAAAGTAAAATAATTCATATATACAAAAAATGAAACTGACTTAAGACCAAAAAATAATTATAAAATGATTTATACATATAAAACAATACTATAACCAACATCTATGAACTTACCACCCAACTCTAGAACTCTTGGAATCTCTGTGCTTCCCTAATCACATTGCCCTCTTCTCCCCAACAGCCTGAATTTTGGTTTATCATTGCATATGTATATATTCCTAAACATTTTACTGTTTAGAGTTACACTTTTAAAATTTTATATTAGTTGTATCATAAGGTATATATTCTTCTGCAACTTGTTTTTCTCTTTGCTCAAAATTATGTTTATCTATCGACAGATGAATGGATAAAGAAGATGTGAGGTATATATATACATACACACACACACACACACACACACACACACTGGAATATTACTCAGCCACAAAAAAGAATGAAAGAATGCCATTTGTAGCAACATAGATGGACCTAGAGATTATCATACTAAGTGAAGTAAGTCAAACAGAGAGAGACAAATATCATATATCATTTGTATGCAGAATCTAATAAAAATTAACACAAATGAACTTATTTACAAAACAGAAGTAGACTCACAGACATAGAAAACAAACATGGTTATCGAAGGGGGTAGGGGTAAATTAGGAATTTGGGATTAGCAGATACAAACTACTATATGTAAAATATATAAACAAGGTCCTACTGTATAGCACAGGGAACTATATCTAGTATACTGTAATAGACTATAATGGAAAATAATCTGTATATGTATAACTGAATCACTTTGCTCTACACCAGAAACTAACACAACATTGTAAATCAACTATACTTCAATTTTTAAAATATATTTATCCATGATATCATATGGCTCTAATTCATTAATTTTCACTGCTTTGTAGTACTTCTTTTAATACATTATAATTTCTTTATTCACTGTCCTTCCAATGGTTATTTAAGTTGTTGTTTTTAAGTTGTTATTTAAGTTGTTATTTAAGTTTCCATGTATTTACTATTACAAGCTATAATATCAGGAATATTTTTGTACACATCTCCTGATAAACATAGGCGAGAATTTTTCTAGGCTAGTGGTTTTCAAAGTGTGGTCCCAGGACCAGTAGCATCAGCATCACTTGGGAACTTGCTAGCAATGTAAATTCTCAGGTCCCACCCCAGACCTACTGAATCAGAAACTCTGGGGATAGGGCTTAAGAATCTGTGCTTTAATAAGCCCTCCAGGTGATTATGATGCATGCTCAAGTTTGAGAATCACTGCTCTAGGATTACCAAGAAGTAGAATTGCTAGGTTATAAGGTATGCAAATCTTCTCCTTTACTGGGTATACCAATATTCTTCAAAAGTGGTTGTACCAATTTACACTCTGAACAACATTGTATGAGGGTTCCATCTGTTCTACATCTTCCCCAACACTTGAATTCATCAGGATTTTTTATTTTTGCTAACTCAGCGTTTATAAAATGGCACCATGCTGTGCTTTATACAATTATGAATAGAGCTGCCTATTTACCTACAGGCCTTTGTGTGAACATGCTTCATTTTTCTAGAGTAAATACCTAGGAGTGGAATTGCTGGGTAGGTTTAACTTCATAAGAAACTGTCAAACCTTTTTACATAGGAATAGAATATTTAGCCCGGCACATAGCTACTCAGGATAAACACATTTCTCAGATTTCCTTGCAGCTAGAGGTGGTCTTGGCACTGTGTTCTGGTCAATGGGATATAAGTGAAATTGTCGTCTGGGTACTATGTCCTATATGCCACTCTCTCCTTCCAGATGGGATTTGACAGTGGCCTTCTAGAGACAACATTATTATTGTCTGGCCCCAGAAAGTGGCTTTATGGGTAGAAATTTCAGCTTGGAGAAGAATCAAGAGTAGTATCATAATAGGTGATATTTTAGTACATAGGGCTGGTCCTGGAATATGTCTGATCGGTATTGTAACCCACATGTTAGCTGGGGCCTCTTCTCCTTAGGATCTAGAAGGGATTGTTTTGAACTCCCTATTCCACAAATAGTGAGGTCCAAAGACCTCCTCAAGATATCTGCCAATTCTGCCAATTTTTACATTAGCTCTGGTTTCAGGTTCCCAGTTCTGTTTGCTTAGCTCTGTTAATGGACTGTCTTGCTGTACTGCTGATGTCATCCTTATTTCTGGTGTTGCTCTAGAAGTAGAACCATCTCTCTACCCCATCAGTTAACTGTGGTTGAAGAGGAACATGCATTGACCCTTCAGAAAATATTGTGACCTGAATAGTTTAAATCTGAAGGGGCTGTAAATATAGTGGCACTGTAACTATCATGTCTAGTGTAGTAGGAAGCTTGACTTGGCTCATGAAGCCATTGTGGAGGGTAGTTTTGGTAGAATCATCCTTAGTACCTAGCACAGTGCCTGGTTCACCAGAAACCCTTAGAAATGCTTACTTAATGAATTCAAGTTAGATATTCATTGATGGAGGTGGGAGATGGAAACCACATCAAATTCCCAAGAGAAAGACTATGCCATGATTTTTGAAGTTGGTATCTAGAGCCAAAGTGTCTAGTCTCATATTTTTCTGAACTTCAATCCAAAGAGAGAGAGAGAGAGAGAGAGAGAGAAAATCAACACAACCCCAAGGAAGGTTTGTTTTTTCCCTTCCCTTTAGAAAGCAGCTGTCAGTTTAACTTATCCCAAAATACTGTCAGTGATGAGCATGACTGAAAATGTGTTTTATCTGTAATTAGAGAGATTACATTAAACACTATTATTTGCAGACACACATTGAATTAACCCTAACCGAGGCTAGCAAATAGCAGAGCCTGCCTATTTTTCACCTCAAAATTTTTAGAAAATTGTGGCAGTTGACACACGAGGGACAATGCTGACAAGATTTCTTTCCATCAAATGCCAGACAGTAATTACAATTGCCTTTAAAAATGTTTTAAGCAGTTTCGTTGGTAAATCAGAAGTTGCCACAAATCATGCTGATAGTTTCTAAACATGGAGGTTGTTGACTGTGCATTCCAATATGAGTTTAATGAATTGATTTTCTAAGGAATTTAACTTTTCATGTTTTCAGGTGTAATTAATTCACTCTGATTAATGTGATTAGCATAGATATCAGTGGATTACACATGATGCCCTCTATTTATTCACTTATTTTTAATCTGCCACACTGTCCATTGGGAAATTATATATGTGTCTTTTGGGGGAAACATCTTGCTCACGGCTCTGATCACATTGGATTTCTGCAAAGCAGAATCCTGGTAGGAATTCATTGATTATTTACAGGCTATGCAGCAATGTACTTTTGTTTGAGGGACCTATTAAAGTTTACACAGTTCCGGGCTTTAAAGAGCTTATAATCCAGAGGGGAAGATGAGACAAACATTCCGATGCAAATCACTCACAAGGAAGAATGACTGTCCTCAAATTCTTCTTTTTCTGAGCACCTCTCCCCTCCTCCCCTTAAATAATGCTATTACTCAATGGCCCTCCTCTTCTCCAGTGCTTCCCACCATCCTGGGTACTCTTATTTGTGGCTTCAACTACCACTCCCAAATCTATATCTCTAACTCAGTCCTTGCAGATGCCTCCAGGTAGCTTCACCTGTATATCCCACAGGTACTCCAAATTTAACATACCAAACCCCAATCTCCATCCAAACATGCCCCTCCTGTCTTCCCAATCTCTGTAAATGCCTCCTCCATCCATCCAATCAGCCAAGCTATACTATTATTGTGAGTCTCAGGACAAGAAGAAATTCATTTATTCCCCATCATTCTCAAAATTTAACATTCATTTTAACGTTCATTAGAATCATCTGGAAAGCTAATTTAAAGCACAGCTTCCTGAGACTCGTGCCCAGAAATTCTAATTCAGCAGTCTGGAATGGGATCCATGAATTTGCATTTCTAACAAGCTCACATGTAACACCAACGCTGTTGGACCAGGGGCCACAGTTTGAGAACCATTGCCCTAGATAATGAATATAACATAGACACATTTCCATGAGCCTTCAAATCCCTATTCGGTGAGCAATCATTGCCAGAGAATGAAGGCCCAGGAAGTAAATCTCCTCTGGAGAAAGCCTCTCTGCATCAGTCAGAGGCAGTATGAATTAATGAAAAGGCATGTGATTTAATTATTCCTTCATCCATTAACTATGTATGAGTGCCTACTCTCTGCGAGGCACAGTGCAAGGCACTGAGCTATTCTCTGAGATACAGTGCTGAGTAAAACCATGACACAATCCATGTTTTAACAGGTGAACTCAGGCACTCCATTGAGACTTAGATAATCTGTAAAATGGGGACTGTACAGACTTTATGAGAGATATCAAAGAGAGGACTAAAGTAAATGCCTAATTCAGCACCTGGCACACTGATTCTCAAAAAGGATGCTGAATAATTGGTAATTAGTTCTTATTTTTTCATGTGAGAATTAGCCACTCTAAAGTGCTATGCAAATGCTAGTTGTAATTATTTTTAGCATTATTTCATAGACTCCTCAATGAGTTTACCCAGGTAGTTTTTGATTTAAAAAGAGTATTGGTTTATTTACTTATGTGCATATACATATAAATAAGTTCTGGAAAGATATATAACAAATTGTTAACAGTATTTATTTCTCTGTGGAATAATTATGATTAATCTCCAAAGATTAATCTATATTTTCTAGATTTTTTTACTTCTTTCTCTTTTTCTTACTTTTTAAAAATTGAAGTACAGTTGACTTACAATATTATATTAGTTTAGGTGTACAACATAGTGATTCAGTATTTTTATAGATTATACTCCATATAAAGTTATTATAAAATATTGGCTGTATTCCCTGTGCTGTACATTACATCCCGGTGTCTTATTTATTTATTTCTAAATTTATTTATTTATTTATGGCTGTGTTGGCTCTTCATTGCTGCGCACGGGCTTTCTCTAGTTGCGGTAAGTGGGGGCTGCTCTTCCTTGCATCGTGCAGGCTTCTCATTTCTGTGGCTTGTCTTTGTTGCGGAGCATGGGCTCTAGGCACGCAGGCTCAGTAGTTGTAGCTCACGGGCTCTAGAGCGCAAGCTCAGTAGCTGTGGTGCGTGGGCTTAGTTGCTCTGCGGCATGTGGGATCTTCCCGGACCAGGGTTCAAACCTGTGTCCCCTGCATTGGCAGGTGGATTCTTTTTTTTTTTTTTTTTTTTTTTT
>NW_020837951.1:31669483-31795976 GCF_003676395.1 Aethalodelphis obliquidens | reverse complement strand
GGGCACGAACCCGCGTCCTCTGCATCGGCAGGCGGTCTCTCAACCACTGCGCCACCAGGGAAGCCCCTATTTTTTAAACCTAGAAGTTTATACCACTTATTCCCCTTTCTCTATCTTGCTCCTTCCCCCACACCTCTCCCCACTGGTAACCACTAGTTTGTTATCTGTAACTATGAGTCTGTTTCTGTATTGTTATATTCGTTCATTTGTTTTAATTTTTAGGCTCCACATATAAGTGAAAACATACAGTATTTGTCTGATTTATTTCACTAAGCACAATAACCTCAGGACCATCCATGTTGCTGCAAATGGCAAAATTTCATTCTTTTTTAAGGCTAATATACCATAATATATATTAATATATATTCCATTATAGCTTCTTTATCCACTCATTTATTGGTGAAAACTTGGCTATTGTAAGTAATGCTGCAATGAACATTGGGGTGTATATATCTTTTTGAATTTGTGTTTTAGTTTTCTTCAGATATATACCCAGTAGAGGAATTGCTGGGTCGTATGGTAGTTCTATTTTTCATTTATTGAGGATTCTCTATACTGTTTTCCATAGTGGCTATACCAATTTTCATTCTCACAAACAGTATACTAGGGTTTCCTTTCTCCACATTCTCACTGACACTTGTTATTTGTTGTCTTTTTAAGAATAGCAATTCTGACAGGTATGAGGTGGTAGCTCATTGTGATTTTGATTTGCATTTCCCTGACGATTAGTGATGTTGAGCATCTCTTCATGTACCTGTTGGCCATCTGTACATCTTCTTTGGAAAAATGCCTGTTCAGGTCCTCTGCCCATTTTTTTAATCAGCTTGTTTGTTTTTGTGATATTGAGTTGTATGAGCTTGTTATTAATCCCTTATCAGACGTATCATTTGCAAATATCTTCTCCTGTTCAGTATGTTGTATTTTCATTTTGTCAATGGTTTCCTTTGCTGTGCAACAGCCTTTAAGTTTAATTAAGTCCCATTTATTTATTTTTGCTTTTGTTTCCATTGTCTGAGGAGACAGATCCAAAAAGATATTGCTAAGACTGACGTCAAAGAGTGTACTGTCTATGTTTTCTTCTAAGAGTTTTATGGTTTCCAGGCTTACATTTGGGTCTTTAGTTCATTTTAGTTCATTTTGAGTTTATTTTTGTAGATGGTATGAGAAAATGTTCTAATTTCATTCTTTTCCATGTAGCTGTACAGTTTTCCCAATACCACTTATTGAAGAGACAGTTTTTACCCCACTGCATATTCTTGTCGTCTATGTAATAGATTAATTGACCATAGGTACCTGGGTTAATTTCTGGGCTCTCTCTTCTGTTCCAAGGATCTATGTGCCTGTTTTTGTGCCAGCACTATGATGTTTTGAATGTTAATGTTGGTATGCTTGATGTTGTCCCAGAGGGACTCATTTTTTTAAATTTGTTTTTCTTTTTGCTGTTACGACTGGGTGATTTCCACTATTCTATCCTCGAGATCACTTATGCATTCTTCTGTATCACCTAATCTGCTATTAATTCCTTCTAGCTTATTTTTCGTTTCAGTTATTGTATTCAGCCTCTGACTGGTTCTTTTTTATATTTTCTAGTACTTTGTTGAATTTCTCACTCTGTTCATCTATTCTTTTCCCGAGTCTAGTTAGCATTCTTATTACTATTGCTTTGAACTCTTTATCAGGTAAATTATTTGTCTCTGTTTCATTAGGGTTTTTTTCAAGGACCTTATCTTGGTCTTTTATTTGAAACATCTGCCTCTGTTTTCTCATTTTTGTTTACCTTTCTCTGTTTGTCTCTATGAAATTAGGTGAAACAGTTACCTATCCTGGTCTTGAAGGCATGTCCTTGTGTGGGAGGGTCCCTATGCAGTCTGCGTGTCTCCAGCGGCTTTAGTGGAAGAGCTGGATCTGAAGTGAGCATGGGCCATGTCTTCCCCCCTGCGCTGGCAGCCACCACCTTGATGGGAGGTAGGGCTGGAATCAGCGGGGCTGGGTGCAGAGAGCCAGGTGCCAGCACCAGTTTCTCCTAGGCTCAAAGGCAGTCACCGCCCTATCGTGGGTGGGGCCAAGGCCAGAGGGGCTGGAGCAGGAGCCCTGAGGAAGTTGGGTTTCTCCCCAGTGGGATGGAGTCTCCACCTTGGTTGGGAGCATGGTCAGAGCCTGAGGGCTTGGGGCTGCACTTCTGAGCTGGTTGCACTTTTCCCCCAGTGTGTGGAGCTTGGTTAGAGGCTGGGCTGGGGTCAGAGGTTTTGGAACCGAAGGGGTTGGAGACACGCTGTTCATCTGGTTCTGCTCCCTCCCCAGTGTGAGCTCCTGATGGCAGTGGCGGGCTCCTGCCTGGCTAGAGGCAGGGCCACACCAAGCTGGTTCATCTCCCTCCAAGTGTGAGCACACTCACTGGCAGTGGTGGCCTCGGCCTTAGCGGAGAGCAGCGGCAGAACAGGAGCCTGGTATGGGGTGGGGGGCAGGCCCTCAGAGCACCAGGCAGTTTTCAGACAGCTGCCTCCATGCTGGGACTGGGAGCAAGCAAATTTGTGCACGTGAGCTTTCAAGAGCAGAGTCTCTGTTTCTTACAGCCCTCCGGTAAGCCCCACTTCTTTTCAAACCAGCTCATGTTCCTAGTGTTGAACCCCAGGGCTGGGGTGCCTAATATGGGGCTCGAACCCCTCACTCCTTAGGGAGGATCCCCAAACCTGTGATATCCCTGTGCTGTTCTGGGTCACCCGCGAGGGGTGCAGGTCCTCATTGGATCACTTCTCCTTCCCTCCTACCAGACTCTGTGCGGTCCTTTCGTTACAGCCTAGGTCGTAGGAGAGTCATTCTGCCAGTTTTCATGTCATTCTCAGTGAGAGTTGCTCAATATGTAGTTGTAGTTTTGATGGGTTCGTTGTGGGGAGGTGAGCTCAGGGTCCTCCTATTCCACCATCTTGATCCTGCCTCTTGCATTTTCTAGATTTTATTAAACAACCATATATGATTGGTGTAATAAGCATTTAGCAAAGGGAGAAAGAGAGAATGAGTCCATAGGTCCTGCAAGGAACAGGTAAACACGTGGAAGCCCTCAGGCAATGTTTCCAAACTTGGCTGCATATTAGTATCAGCTGGGGAGTTTTTAAACATCTAATGGCCTGGCTGCCCCCAAGACCAATTCAATATAAATCTCTGGGGCTAGAACCCAGGCTTCAGTAGTGTTTAAAGCTCCCCAGCTGTTTTCAATGTGTAGCCAAAGGGGAGAACCCCTGCCTCAGGAGAACTCCTGCATTTTCTTGTTCTTGGTAGGTCCTGGTAGTCCTGGTTTATGGGGGGGCTTCCTGGGTCCCTACAACCAAGCTCATCCCCAGGAGAGACATCAGTGTTCCTTGGCTCCCAGTATGAACATAATTTTGTTCAGATTTCAGAATAAATGGTTGAAGGATGAAATGAAATGGATCAGGGCTAGAAATGACTTTGGCCACTGGATGAATATAGGGAGAAATAGTTGAAAGAAGATGTGGGTTAGAATATCTGGGTTCTTTGTGAGGTCTGTCATCCAACAGCTATGTGATCTTAGGTTACTTTTCACTGAACCTCAGCTTCCTCATGGCTCTGCCTTTCTGTGATCTATTAGGATTAAATGAACTAAAACACATGAAAAGAGTTTTGTGAAATGTAAGGTACTATATAAATATTATTATTTTTATTATTTTGTAACTAATAATATGAAGAATGTGCTCAGAGAAAGATGATATCTGAGGAAGACACGAGAAAGGTTGAATTACCCTCCCATAGGAGACCCAGGCCTCTGGATGGACAGGGAGAACTAAGTTCAAAGCGAATTAAATAAGGGGCAAATCCATGGACTGAAATGAAAAGCAACTTGACATGCTAAACACGAAACACTTCTTTCTCAGAAATCCAGAGAAGAGACTCTGAGAAAGATCTTCCCTTTGCTTTTATGATGGCTTCCAGGAATTTATCCCAAAGTGGTGATATCTCAGAATAAATAGGTTTTCTTCTCATAATTAAGCCAGAGGTTCTGGAAAAGGGCTGAGCACAAGGCTGAATTCACTACTGAGATTGCTTGCAGTTTAGCTTAGGTCCCAATGAGGCGGTCCCTATGTGTCACCACAAAAAGAATCCTTCCATATAGCTTTTTAAATTGGTGGTGGTTTTCCAGAATCCTTGCACCTGGACAACAGCCTACTTATGCCTCTAGACTGACTTTATTTTCCTCTGAAATTAATGTATTCTTTGAAAATAATAGGCCCTGGAAGGAACTTTACTGCAGCACTCTTTGTGGGAGGAGCTCAGCATTAGAAAGGGCCATCTGAGATATCATTTGACGTGGGTCATGATGAAGAGAGCTGAGAGCCCCTTAAGCACAGGGACCATGACTTTTTCATCTTGGTATCCCCTACATGTGCAGGACCCAGAAAAAGTACACAGTGGATCAATGCCCTGGAAGCATATCCTGTAGGCACAGTCCCTAGTCCATGGTAGGAAATGAATGAATATTTGTGGAAAGAATAGCATTGTCACCAGGTCTAACACACTGACGATGTCCGCTATCGTGCAAGCATGTTTTCCTTTTGTTCATCTCAGCCCACTATCAGCTGCAACTTCTCCCATAAAATGGAGATCTAGTGCCCCACATTCTCAGGGTTAAGATGCATCTATACTGAAAATAAACCATAGTGTTTGTATGGCACATTATAGTTGTGTTACTTTTTTATAATTATTATAGACATTTATTTAAAATAATACATTTACAGCCCAGATAGGTCCACATTGTATATTCCAGGTTTAACCAACTTCATAAAAATACTTTGAGAATGGTTGCATCCACAGATTTTTAAACTACATGATTATTTCTTTGCCCATTCTTCTCTCTCTTTTCTTTCCTGAATAACCTCTTTCAGATATGGTTCAAGGTAGAATTTATCCTCCTCATATTTTGTCCACTGCTCTTTAGGCAAGATCTGCTGCCTCACGGTCAGGTCCAGTGCTCTCAACGGAGAACACCCTGTTGTTATAAAGGTTCTCAGGAAGTCTTCTTATGGATTCTTTTACATCGTCATTCTCATATGTTGTATCATCTCACATTAAGCCCAGTTTATTGAACCCGGCAGCATTGTAATACCATTTTCAAATACCCTCCAGCCATTTGCTTGACGCTGCAACAGCAGGCTTGCTCGCCATTTTGACCCGAGACCTAGCTGTATTATTGAACTGGAGCTTCGCAACTTGAGGAAGAATGACTGTTGCAATAATCATTGCAGGCAAAAGATAAAGGAAACCTAAGCAAAGACAGTGACAGGTTTCTGACTTGGGCACCTGAGTGGATGACAGTGCTATTCACTGAGATATGAAGGAGGTATAGTTTTGAGGGGAAATAGGACACATTTAGTTATAGACCCACTGAGTTGTAGGTGCCTATCATCCAGGTGGCGGCGCTGGGTAGACCACTGAATATGCAGGTATGAAACTTGGGAGACACCTGGATAGATATATTCTTGAGCACTATCAGCATATAATAGTTATAGAAATCCAGGGGAAAAAATGTGTATAGAGAGAAGAACAGTGAGAGCAATTTTAAGGGGAAGGATGTGATAGGCCAGTAGCAGAGGATTGAGGAGAAAGGTGAAAATGGACACAGCATGAAAGAAGAGAAAGTAGTGTGGAAGGGGCCATGAGGTTAAGGGAGAGATTTTTAAAGATTGGAAAGACATGTTTAAATGCTAATGAGAAAAGACAAGATGGACCTGCAAGGCACCTCTGTATCTGTTCATCACCACATTTGACCACAATAACCCTCAGAAAGTGTTGACTTCAGCCTTTCAGACCTTTAGCACAAGTTCCTCTCTTAGCCACCTCTAACTCCTACAAAAAATGGAATTCTAGGAAATGAAGTTCTCAGTTCATCCAGGTTGACATATCACAATCCAGCATAGTTCATCCCTTGTCAACTTGGTGTCTACACACACTCTTTAACTATATTTAATTTCCAAATAAAACCATCAACGAGACCATGCTTTCGTATAACATGATTAAACTACTCTTCACATGACTGAAAACATGTTAACCCTCTCCTAACCAAAAGATACACAAAGTCCACTTCATCTATCCTGAAGAGCAAAGCTTTGCCATCCATCAGGCACTAAACTGAACCTTCAAAAGGCTATTACATAATTCAATCAAGTGAGCTGTTTCTAGGTGATGGGAAGACTAGTATTGCCCTCGTTTTCTGTAAAGTGAGTTCCCTGGTCAGCAACAATGCTCTGTGGGATACGATGACGGTGCATAGGGCTTTCTGTAAGTCCATACATAGATGGGTGTTAGGGAAGAATCACTGAGGAGGGGAAAGCAAATCCATATGCAAACTAAGTATCTATTCTAGTAAGAACAATACACTTTCCCTTCTATTATGGAAATGGCTCTGTATACTCAGCCTGATGCCAGGTGAACTGAGAAACAATGTCATATATTTGACTGGTGTTGGTCTTTGCTTTTGGCAGTTAGGGACTCAGTAGTGGAGGTAACCAGACTGGCTCTTTAATCAGCAACATGGACAACCTCTATCCCTGTAGCCATGGCCACTTTATTTATGAATGCCTTGGTCAAGGACAGGAGTGACTGGGGAAAGAGGCTGACTGACATCCACAAAACAGGTCATCTTGTCTACCTGATTAAGATCTTGCTCTTTGGTTAGCATTCGCCTGGGACACGAATATCATATTCTGTGCTCTTTCAAAGAGGTCTATCCTCATACCTTTTCTCCAGAACTCACTGCCTCCAATTCTCCAGTCATCTTCCTTCCAATCCAAACTCTTAGTGATTTGCTCATGAATTAATGTAGAGCAATACTTTTGTTCATCTTCCTTCCAGGCAAGTTAACCAACCAGGTGTACTGCTTGGAGTTTTGACCACCGAAGAGATTTCTCTTCAACACTGTCCTTCACAGTCACCCTGAGTGGAGCTATAATGCTGCAGGCATCCAATTTCAACTTCTGCCAGTATTTTTGGTGTTGATTTGGAATGAGAGACTGAAGAGGGGTGTGAGCTTAGAGAATAATTCTGGAGGGAGGGGAAAGAATTTTGAAGAGAAAAGAGAGCTGCTGTCCACAATGGAAAACTGGGGAAAGAACAGAGATATTTAACAGATTTTATTAATGTTTAAAATATAATTTTTCAATATAGAACCTCTTCCCCTAGTCCCACGGGATTTTCGGTAAAATATTCATTTCTCATCCATGCATGAAAGAGGTGGACCTACAGTAGGAATACATCAAAATGCTGAGTGCAGTCTCAATAGTAGGCCTGGAGCAACAGCTATAGCTGCTCCCAGGAAGCCTGCTACACCCCTGTTATATTGGCGGAAACCAATGCAAAGCACTATTATTAAATTGCTGTGAGCAGTTTCTGCCCTGCAAGAATACACTTTGAGGCAGATTGTCCTTTGTCTCAGGAGGCTAAAGTCCTGAACTGGCCCTTTAGTTACCCAAAGTTTCTACCTGTTTTTCTTGGGAAGATCTGTTGTGTAACCTGAATGCAGATATTTTAGCCTAGAAAGCTAAATGACTGTGGTATAATATAAATTGTCCTGGCTAGGTTTTAGCAGCCAAAATTATGCATCTACAGATTTTGTTGCTTCTTTTTGGAGAAATGTTTATTTTCTTTGTAGACAATTAAACTGGATGTTCTTCACCTAGAAGTGGTTGCTTACTCCTGTAGAGATGCATGTGCCCTTACGTGCAGAAATAGGAAGCTGTGAGGAAGAGAAAGGCAGGAGGGACATGTAAGTAAGGTCTTCACCTCACCCTGGAATAGTCCTTAAAAGCTGGGCTTGGTTTGATGCATGCCAGCTGTTTAATGTCTTGTACATGGGACATGTGGTTAAGAGCATGGGCTCTGGGGTTAGATCACCTTCATCTGAATCCCCCCTCTACCATTTACAGGCCGTCTTGCCTTGAGCAAATTACCTAACTTCTCTGTTCTTCATTTTCCTTATTTTAAAATTGGAGGGATAATAGTTGTTACTCTATAAGGTTGTTGAGAGGACTGAAATGAGTATGTACAGAGTTTAGCACAATGCCTGGCATATAGTAATATCTCAATAAATTTTAAAACAATCAAGAAAATACTGATACTGGGCTATCAATGCTATGATTGTTTTGTAGGAACCAGCAGGTGAGGCCACACTCCTTTGGGTAGGCTGGAGTCTCTTCTGTAAAGGTACAATTCCTACTGGCACTCATCCCAAGAAGATATGGATTCCAGGAGTAGATGATGGAATGAGAAATCAAGGATAGGTAACATGAGAAATGGGTCAGAAATGAGTGAGGCAAAAGGATTTACAGTGAAGGCCCAGATCTTCTGGGGGAAATGGAGAAACAGTCTCTGAAATTAATAGCAGGGCTTCTGACCAGAAGTAAGACCCCCGAAAACAAGAAATGAAGGCTGTCAAGCTCTGGTCAAGAAAGATGCTTCAAGATGATAAGAAACTTATGTATGAGATAAAGGGGAGTTGGGATCTGCACCCATCTTGGGGTACCCGCTCACGACTTATGAGGAACACACTGAAGAGGATACTTTTTCTGTCAGTATTGCTGTATAACAAACCACCCCAAAACTCAGTGTCATAAAACAATAATTGTATTATACTCTTGGTTTCTGTGGGTCAGGAATTTTGACACAGAACAGCAGGGCTGGCTTGTTTTTGGTCTCTGATGTGTGGGGCCTCATCTAGCAAGGCTTGAATGCTGAGGTGACTTGATAGCTGGGGTTTGGGATCATCTAGAGGTGTCTTCAAAGTTGATGCTGGCTGTGGCTGGGACCTCAGGTGGGCTGATGGCTGGAAAAAATACAAGTGATCTCTCCATGTGGTGTCTCAGCGTGAGATAGTTTGGGCTTCCTCATAGCTTGGTGGTTGGGTTCTAAAAGTGAGTCTCCCAAGAGAACTGGACAGGGAAATGATTCTTTTTTATAATCTAACCTTGGAAGTCACATAGTGTCGCTTCTTTCAACCACAAATCCACCGTTTCTAGGGAAGGGAACATAGATTCCACTTCTCTATGGGAGGACTGTCAAAGTCACATTGTAAATAAGAGTATGTGGAATGGGGGTTATTCTTTTTGTCACATTTAGAAAATATAATCTGCCACAGATGGATGGCACTACCAAACTGCTCTCTTGCCTGGGTTTTGGGGGAATTCTTTTAACATCCCTTCACACCTGGGACTCAAAAGCTAAATGAGCAAAGCTCTATTTGACAGTCCAATAGGACAGCATTCCTTTAAAGGTTAGAATTGGAAAAGTTGGCTGCATGATATGTTATCAGCTGGAAGGAAAAACCACTTTCAACACAGTGAGTGGAAAACAGGGACAAACATAATTATGGAAAAGCAGGAGCAACAGAAGCAAATCCTGCCTGGAGAAGCAATGGAGAACAATAGTAGCAGGATGAAGAATGGGGAGAAACAGCAGACCAGTGAAGACCATAAAAGGAAAGAATAGTTTCTGTGAAACAAATAAATCTTGGGCAAATTTAGCCAATCTTTTTTTTTTTTTTTAAGATGTTGGGGGTAGGAGTTTATTAATTAATTTATTTATTTTTGCTGTGTTAGGTCTTCGTTTCTACGCGAGGGCTTTCTCTAGTTGTGGCAAGCAGGGGCCGCTCTTCATCGCGGCCTCTCTTGTTGTGGAGCACAGGCTCCAGACGTGCAGGCTCAGTATTTGTGGCTCACGGGCCTAGTTGCTCCTCGGCATGTGGGATCCTCCCAGACCAGGGCTCGAACCCGTGTCCCCTGCATTAGCAGGCAGATTCTCAACCACTGCGCCACCAGGGAAGCCCCAAATTTAGCCAATCTTGACTTACAAAGAGTATAAGTTAAATGCCCCCTCCCACTTTAAACTGGGGGGACATTAACTGAGAGAAGTTATTTGTTGTTAATGTGTATTAACACTAAGTATTCTGTCATATTCAGGAGTGACAGCTCAAATGGGGACCTTACTTCTAAGAGATGGTGACATCTCAGAGCTACATAGTAATTACTACTATTGCTTCTTATAAATTTGTTCTAACAGGTATACTACATTCATTTCTTAAATGATTATATGATATTGAATTAGGGATTTTTCAATGTTATATCTTTTATTTATTATGTTAAGCATCCAGTATCCTAATTTGTGTTATCTCTGAGTCTAGGTTATACTTCTGGAGTTTGTCAAACTATTTAGGGATCACTACCTAGAACATTTTAGCACCAGGTGGCAGCAAAATCTGAGAGCTGAGATAAACTTCTTGGCAGGAAAGTAAACAATTAAGAATTTGCCTCAAACCTCAGGATGGTTAATAAGGAGTAACAAATGCATAACTTCCCCCCTCCCCTTGCTTCTGTTTAGAGCTCCTTCTCTCTCTCTCTCTCTCTGTCTCTCTCTCTCTCTGTCTCTCTCTCATTTTAGTGAGTGATTATCCAAATTGTGCACACACCCTCCCCCTGCCCCCCTTACACTCACTTATACTCTCGAACACACAGAGAAAACAGCCGGTCAGCCAGCTGAGTGGACTGTGCTGGAAATTAGATTCAGAAGGGCAAGAACTAGGATAGCCCAGCGCATAGAAAGCCAGCAGAATAAACCAAATTGGAATCCGTTAGGAAAATCCAGGGTCTAAAGGAACAGAGGCTAAGCTCAAACACCAATTCCAAATGGCCAGAAGCAGAACCAAAGTCAGGTAGCTGAATAAAACAAAGAGGAGATGTAAAGGAAGAGCAGGTAAGACAGATAACAGTAATTGATCTTTAGAGGTCAGTAAGGGCAAGTGCTTGGTTATTTTGAGCTAAGCTAAAGAGACAGAGAAGAAACTAGAGTCATTCTCTCTTCTTAAATGTATCCAAGTGTTAATGACATCAACTCTACAAGATTCTCCATTCTCTATGGACTGGCCAAAGAACAGAATTCTGGGATCTTTTTTCAGTTTTACCCTGTACTTGCTGGATGATCCCGACTGGCTGTTTCCAAGCTTGAGGTGACTCCTTCATCAGATGAGAGTCAGTGCTAATCTAGTCTTGCCAGAAGAGATGGTAGTGATTTGGGATGGCAGCTCAAATTTGCTCTTATTTAAGAAGCACTGCCTTAGTCACTTCAGATTTTTTTCTGGCTAGGGCCTGGTACTTAAACTGCCAAACCAGGTAGAAATGCATACTTCTTTTTTTGTAAAAAAATGCATACTTCTTAAACACAAATACAAAATCATTTTAAAGTCCATTAAACAGATTTTTTAGTTGGAGAGTAACTCAAAATTGTCAAGCAACTTTCCTTTCAGGTGCTTCCTTAATTATGATAAAGTTCCAAGTTGTATTTTTCAATAGTTATATTTTGCCAGTGTTTTTTAAAAACGGGTGTTAGGGCTTTTAGGCATTTTTGATCCTTTTTCCTACTTGTTGAAAAGGCCCACAGTTCAGTCCTTGGAACATGTATCAAACTCTCATCAACATTCATCAAACTCTCATCATCGTCTGAAGAATCTCTAAAAGGTTTGGAAGGGACTCTGTTGTAATCTTTATTTCTGAAGCTTCCCACACAATTGCATGGCTGTAAAAATGGATTTTCACATCATGTGTCTAAAGAAAAAAACAAGTGTCTTTGTTCCATGGTGCATTTCAGAAGATTAACAGGTGTTAACAGATGGGAGGATTCCAGCTTTTGCTCTTAAGAGTAAAAGGTCTATCGTGGTCAGTAATTGCCTCTTAAGAAGTAGCCGTGTTCATTTCTGGCCTTGCAAACCAAGAGGTGGACTGTCTTTATAGAGCAGGTGTTTGTGGACAACTAGCAACAAGTAGGAATCAAAGTGCCCCATGGTGAAGAGTTGCTAGGTGCCTGGGGAAGCCTTAAAGTGGCAGTACCTCCATGTTCCAGGGTTATACCTCGGGAACCTGATTTTGTAGCATGGTGACAGAGGACTTCTCTCTCTCTCTCAGGTGAATGCTTACTAACAAAATCTGAAATATAAACCAGGAAGCTTGTTTATTAACTTATAACTAGGAACTTGGATCCTCTGATTTCTACCTGTGATCTACAGACAGATCTACACAGAAAGCCAAATTATTATCAAAAGTCTGCTGCACATAAGCATAGATTCACCATAAGGTGAATTAGCACATGATTCAAATGTTTAATAGCATTAACTTTGATAAAGTCCAATGTACTTGTCTCCACAAGGAACAAGACACATCAAATCCTTCACTTGTTTCTTTACCTTAATTTGGTCTAATAGCTTTTCTAGTTCTGACATTTTATATTCAATTTCAACTTCATGTCCATTTTCTTCTGGTGCAAATGGAAGCATAATAGGAAATCAAAAGAGTCAAGACCAACCACAGTAGTAGAGAACTGTGGCTCGAGATAAATGAGGAGGAAGAAAGAGTGCTCTAAATACTCTGTGTGACTTCAAATCTCTAGACCGAGATAAATTCTATTCCACAATGTACAAGAAACACAGACACTGTTTATCATCCTCTGAGGTGTCACAGAGATGAGAAGAGGTGCTTGAACACCAGAAATAATCATATATTTTGACTTTCTAAATAGAGAAATTATTTGAGCCTTCAAAGACAGGAAAAGTGAGTCTAACGAAAACCTCTGGAAAAATTCAGGCAGATTATTGAGCATAGAAAAGAATGCAGTGATCACCAGGAAGTAAAATGAGTTCACTACAAATGCATCAGTCATTCAACCAGTTCATCCTTCACGTTCCAGGCTACGTTATTAGTAGATACATTTATGTATTGGTTTATCAGATTTAAGATAAACCCAAATTTAGATCATAAAGTCAGCCGGATGGTACTTAATTTTCTTTCTATGTTCCAAATCAGTTCAGGTAGCAGCAGTTATTTGTTCATCAGAAGTCTGGGTAAAGCTCAGTAGTGAGTCCATCCTGACCATGTACCCAGTCTACCTCCTGCAGTCACCCTGAAGGTAATGTTTTAGTTCTAATAATATTGCCTGCATTTGGAACATCTCTAATTCCACTTTCAGAATTCTCTTCTGAAGTTTACTTTCTGTCTTTACAGGTAGAAAGGCATTGCCCTTTGGAGAATGGGTTTTTAACGTTTTCAGAAATAATCAAGTCCATTAGAAACAAAAAAGGATGAACCTTGATCACCTACTCAATTGAATGAGGGGGTAGGGAAGTGAGGAATGTAGAGATTAACGGTCTACACATAAACCAAGGAAACTGATTTAGTTAGGGGTCTTGTAAATTGGTTCTGAAAGCAATCTCTAAACAGGGTTTTTTTTTTTTTTTTGAAGGTTTTATTTTTTTAACATCTTTATTGGGGTATAATTGCTTTACAATGGTGTGTTCATTTCTGCTTTATAACAAAGTGAATCAGTTATACATATACATATGTTCCCATATCTCTTCCCTCTTGCGTCTCCCTCCCTCCCACCCTCCCTATCCCACCCCTCCAGGCAGTCACAAAGCACCGAGCTGATCTCCCTGTGCTATGCGGGTGCTTCCCACTAGCTATCTACCTTACGTTTGGTAGTGTATATATGTCCATGCCTCTCTCGCACTTTGTCACAGCTCACCCTTCCCCCTCCCCATATCCTCAAGTCCGTTCTCTAGTAGGTCTGTGTCTTTATTCCTGTCTTACCCCTAGGTTCTTCATTACATTTTTTCCCTTAAATTCCATATATATGTGTTAGCATACAGTATTTGTCTTTCTCTTTCTGACTTACTTCACTCTGTATGACAGACTCTAGGTAAACAGGGTTTTTTTAATGGAGGAAAATGTCCTTAATACTTTCAAATTCTTAAAGATTGTCTTGCTTTTGAACGTTTAAAAATGCAAGTTTAGGGCTTCCCTGGTGGCGCAGTGGTTAAGAGTCCGCCTGCCAATGCAGGGGACACAGGTTCAAGCCCTGGTCCGGGAAGATCTCACATGCCATGGAGCAACAAAGCCCGTGCACCAAAACTACTGAGCCTGTGCTCTAGAGCCTTTGAGCCACAACTACTGAAGCCCGCGTGCCTAGAGCCCGTGCTCCACAACAAGAAAAGCCACCACAATGAGAGGCCCGCACACCGGAACGAGGAGTGGACCCCGCTCGCTGCAACTAGAGAAAAGCCTGCGCACAGCAACAAAGACCCAATGCAGCCAAAATAAATAAATTTTTTTTTAAAAAAAACAAGTTTAAAATGATAAGGGAGATTGAATATAGGAAGACATACAGACTTTTCTATATCTTCCTTTCTTCTGATCTAGCAATGTAGTTCTAGCATTACAAATATCTTTTAGTAACAGAACAGGTTTCATTCCATTTCAAATGCATTTTTATATGTATGATTTTTTTTTAATCGGGATAACAGATTTTATCTTCTAATGCTCTGATAGGCTATAAATCTTAGCTCTTTTATTTAAACTTAAATAGAATTTTTTAAACACACAGGAACAAAGATTTAGGTAGTCTTATGTTTGTATCTTTTCTTAAATTCTTTTGAAAACAAAATTCAAACTTTAAATGCAAAAATATTCAGCTACCAATAGATTCACATTTTGTTCAAGTGCTATGTTATACAGGACTTAAACCAAATTTTAAAAGTTAGGAGATCAGCAGTAGAACCAGAAAGTAACGCCTGTAAATGTTATTTTTCCAATCTGCCTGATCCATGCAAATTTCCCCAGGAGACATTTCAAATACTCTTCACCAGAAGTTAATTGAATAAGAAATTTAAAAATAAGAATGATCTTTATCTATTTATAACTTACCCTTATTCCAGAAAGGATTGAAGATGGTTTACAAAACTACATATAATTCAATTAAAATTTTTATTTTTTTAATTTATTTTTTATTCAATTTATTCGATTTACCATGTTGTGCCCATCTCTGCTGTGCAGCAAAGTGACTCAGTTATACACATGTAGACATGCGTTCTTTTTTATATTCTTTTCCATTATGGTTTATCCCAGGAGATTGGATATACTTTCCTGTGCTATACAGTAGGACTTTGTCGTTTATCCATTCTAAATTCAACAAAAAAATTTTAAAAGCAAGGGAAGGATTAAAAAGAAAACAAATGTGGGTAAAGTAAGAAAAGGCTGAAGTGAGTATTCACGTTCATGATTTGAAGTCCGATACACTTGCTAAACTTGACTTAGGCTTTTTAACAGCCGTTGCAAAGAAGGAAACAATCAGTTCCATAATTCATAAAGTTTGGGAGGGGGGAAAGGTCTATTTAGAGGGGGACAACATTCTAGATTCTGAAGCCTGGGGGTGGAGGAGCTCAATCATCTGCTAACCTAAAATATTTCCTGATGGTTGAAAGCTAAACTGGGCATTTTGTCAGGAATACCTGAAATGCAATCACATCATGTCACTCCTCTGCTCTAAAAAGTTCAGGAGTTCTCCAAGGCCTATAAATTAACTATACATGTCTTAATCTAATATTTGAGGCCAAATATCAAAACCAAATCAAGGTGACCTCTCTGAAGGCAGACAGCATTTCTTATTCAATATGGTGTTAACCAACATTGTCACAGGCCTTTGTGACAGAGTAGGTATCAACAGACACTCAACGATGTTATGTAGAGGAACTCTAAACCAGCCAAGAAAGTTGGCAGAAACCTCTCCAGCCCTCATTTCTGTACTTGTAGGGCCTTCCTCTGATAGCTTTCCCTGTTGAATGCTGACCGATATCTTCAAAGTCAATAATAATGATAGCATCTCCATCACCAATAACAGCTACAGTAACATCACTTTGCATTTGTATAGTGCTCTACAGTTAACAAAGTGCAGATACAAAGATTTTAAAAGTATTCTCACAACCAGTTTGCTTTTTGGTCTGAGTAGGGATCATGGACCTTCCTACAATGCAGAAACGAAGTCTTGTAGAAGGTATGTCTTTATTAAGTGGTGGATACCATTTCCTCCTGATTTCCACAGCAGGATGTGGTCTCTTCCTCCCCTTCAAATCCTGGTGGCATTTGGTTTGCACATCTCTTATGACAATAATAACTCCATATGTTTTATATCCGGTGTTACAGTTTGCAAAATTTCTTATGGTAAGTACCTGTTTCTTTTTTCATTCTCACAACAATTTCATTTGAGGAGAAAATAATCCTTTACCTTGAGTACCCTGCTGCTCTCCCCACACTCTCTAAAAACATAAAAAGTGAAAGCCATTCTGTAGATTAACACTGCCCATTGCCACCACCATACCATCCTCCAACGGAAACTAACATTTTTTTCAGCTCCCTATTCTCTGCCAGATGCTGGGATAATTTTTTATAAATAATAAGTCGGCCTTTGGTATCCTCAGGTTCTGCATCCAAAGATTCAACCAACCACGGATTGAAAATATTTGAAAAAAATTCCCGAAAATTCCAGAAACCAAAACTCGAATTTGCTGCACACTGGCAACTATTTACATAGCATTTACATTCTATTTTAAATTATTTCTATAGCATTTACATTTATGCCATTTTATATAAGGGACTTGAGCCTGCTTGGATTTTGGTATCTGTGGGGGTCCTGGAACCAATCCCCCTTGGATTCCACGGGAGGACTGTACAGCTTCAATTTATCTCTTCTTTGCCTTTAGATTGTTCAATTTGATTCCCTGCCTCCCAAAAAAAACCCAGCCAAAATCTAGAAATAAAATACGTACTTTCCTTCTCTGTGGATACTCTAATAAGGAAAAAGAAAAGGGGTGGCAAAGCTGAGAAGGAACTGACACCCTTTCTGAAAACTTTCCTGCAGTGGCTGATTTAGGGACCAATTCTGTGGATTTCAGCAGCATAGTGTAACACATTGGGTGGATCAAGGCTGTGTTGACAAGAGCTGCCACTTACGGGAATTTCCAATGAAGACATCATCAGGTAGGAAAAGACTCCGGCAGAAGTATTTTGGTGAGGAGGCTCTTCATTCCTCACGTTGGTTCAGAGTAACAGTTCCAAGCCAGAAGAAGGCTGGGGAGAAGAAGCAAGATGGAGGCCACCACCGGAAATCTCCTGAGAGGACAGGAAAAGTCCTGCTCCAAGATGTGGCATTACCCAATTCCAGGAGGCGCCCTTCATATGGAATGCAATGTGCATTGTGCCCTTGGAGTTGTGCAACATGCGATCCTCCCCATGGTACCTGGCTCTGTCCTCCCCATTCCACTGAGGGCTATAGGGGGTATCCACGTTGGGGACTCTCATGAGAACTGGGAACTCTCAAGTTTTCTTACTCATTTGATGGTTTGATGCCTGGCATTTTTATTTCAGTTCAATGGGATTCTCTAGACAAGTTGATCAGGACCGTGTAGGCAAGTATCATGTCCAACGTGTGATTCCTCCTACAGAAACTCAGACTCCTTGTGGCAAAGATTTCTCTGGAAAAAAGTCAATTTCACGTAAACTGTGTGGCCCCATTCCTTTAGTTATGTTTTTTTCTGGGAAAAGCATCACCATTTGAGAAAAATGAATTAGAAATTATTCTAATTCCTATATGGGGCCTAGTAATTATTTCTCACCTGCCCTTTAAGTCTATGGTTCTCAAAACTGACCACACTTAAGAATTATCCAGAGAACTTTAAAAAACATATTGATGCCTGGTTTCCACTTCAGCCCAATGAAATCATAATCTCTGAAGGTGGGAACCAGGCAATTACATTTTTTAAAGATCCCCAAGTGACTTTGTTGTGTGCCTCAGGTGGTTTTCTTATTCTTCCTCTGATCTCACCCTCAGTGACAAATAGCTTTAAGAAGGCTTGTGGCTGCAGGAACTCAGTTTTGAAACTGGAGAAGACTAATCAGATTGCAAAGGTGATGAGACACACATGTCATTGAAAACAAATATTATCAAATGCCACATTCCAGGGCATGTGCTGGGAACACACAATAAATGACACAAGGTGCCTGCCCTCAATAAGTTTCTGTTCTAGTTGGAAGGACAGATATGTGAACAACTATACTGCAGAGTAAAATTAAATCAAGGTACTGTGGGAACAGGTGGTGAGGGGGGATAAAGGAAGGTTTCTCTGGAGAGAAGAAATTTGAGGTGTGTCTTCAGGGAGAAGTAAAATTTTGATCAATGGAAAGGAAGCAGAAAACATTCCAAAGAAAAGAACAGCTTGAGCAAAGGCATAGAAGAAAGAAAGTGGATGGGATATTAGGAAATTAGAGGAACCTTATGGAGCTTCAGAAAATGGTGGGCTATGAAGCTGGAAATTGAAATTAAAACTTGGAG
Organism: Aethalodelphis obliquidens; assembly: GCF_003676395.1. NCBI lineage: Eukaryota > Metazoa > Chordata > Mammalia > Artiodactyla > Delphinidae > Aethalodelphis > Aethalodelphis obliquidens. The sequence continues at coordinate 31,777,772 of NW_020837951.1, read as the reverse complement.
AGCCTCAGAAGCCCCCACAAGAAATCATAAGTGTGTGTAAGATTGTATGATGCGTGTCTGAGAAGGAGGGGGCCACAACAAAGGTTTAAAAGTAACTAGTGCCATGACCAGATCTGAAACATATAGGAACATGATCGACATGAACTTTGGAAAATACATTTGAGGTAGTTACTCATCCTATCTTCAGGCAACCTTCTCTGCTTATCTGCCCCTGGGACCTGCACTCTGGGGACCTGAACATACCTTTGTTTCATTCTTTGTGCCTTTTACATATTTTCTGTCTGTTCAGAATGCTCTGTCCTCCCTTCCTTAATAATTCCTATGTATTGACCAAACTCTGAAGTCACCTTCTCTGTGCTTCTTTCTATAGCACTTGTGTAGGGATAGCTTAAAAGGGCTTGTTAACTGTATTGTATTCGTTGACATGTCTGTCTTTCCCTCCAGAAGGTGAGCTCCTAGAAGACAGAAATGAGATCTTTTTAAACTTTCAATCAGCAGGACTCAGCACAGTGGCTGGCCTATTGGCTGTGCAGACTGACTGATTGAATGAATGTGAAAGCACTTACCAGATGTTAGAAAGATTCAAACTTACAATTTATGTCCTGCAATGTTAAAGTACAGGGATTCAGGAACATTTTTTCCATATTTAAAACCCTTTGCTCAGGCTTGAAACATTTATCATCTGAAGCGTTCATTTATATAAGCAAAGTGAAAGTTGCTGAACCTATCAGTTTATTTCCATGGAGCAAGCAATATTTCTTTCTTTAGTAATAATCTACCAAAGGAATATTACAGTTAATGTGTCTTTGGCTAGAGGAAATATAAATACCATTCAAAAAGCTTCTGTAATCCATTGAGGCCTAAAAAAGGGAAAAAAATCCCCTAAAGGGTGTGACAATGACATTTGGGCACTTGCTGGGCTGAGAAGAGGGAGGGTGGAACTCTGTGAATTTTGTTGATTTCCAATCCCTTAAATGTATTTCTGCTGGTTGGAGGATTAAAAAGTTTACTGGTGAGAGTGTCAGTTATGAAAGGATTGAGGATAGATTCTATAATCCTGTAAAAGAGAGCCTCGGCAGGTTCTCCAACAGGAATCTAGAAGTATTTGGTATCTTGGAAATCATTTTGCACTGTTGTTATATTCTCTTAGTTCTTCTATGACAATCCTGCTGCTCCTGGAAGAAATGGCAAATTTCATGAACTTCATTTTTGCCCCTGGAAGAAATGGCAACTTTCATGAACTTAATTTTTGTTGCTCTCATACTCTATTTGCAAGGCACTTTATTTTTCCCTGCAGTTCTATCAGGCTTTGCCTCATGTATTTTGGTGCTCTGTTGTTAGGTACATACACATTAAGGATTGTTACATCTTCATGGAGAATTAACCCCTTTATCATTAGGCAAAGTGTCCCTCTTTATTCTTGATAATTTTCCTTGTTCTCAAGTCTGCTTTGTCTGAAATTAATATAGCTACTCCGTTTTTTTTGAAGATTTATTTATTGTTTAGTTAGTTAGTTAATTTATTTTTGGCTGCGTCTGGTCTTAGTTGCAGCACGCAGGACCTTTGTTGTGGTGCATGGGCTTCTCTCTAGTTGTGGTGTGTGGATTTTCTCTTCTCTAGTTGTGGTGTGCAGGCTCCAGAGTGCGTGGGCTCTGTAGTTTGCGGCACTCAGGCTCTAGTTGAGGCATGCAAGCTCGGTAGTTGCGGCACTCGGGCTTAGTTGCCCCAGCATGTGGGATCTTAGTTCCCTGACCAGGGATCGAACCCACGTCCCCTGCATTGTAGGGCGGATTCTTTACCACTGGACCACCAAGGAAGTCTCTATATAGCTACTCTTGATTAGCATTAGCATGGTATATCTTTCTCCATTCCTTTACTTTTAACCTTTCTGTGTCTTTATATTTAAGGTGGGTTTCTTGCAGAAAACATATAGCTGGGTCATGTTTGTTTGTTCACTCAGACAGTCATGCTGACAAAAAAAATTGGTGTATTCAGAGCATTCATATTTAAAGTGGTTATTAATATAGTTGGTTTAATATTTACCATGTTTATAACTCTTTTCTGTTTGTACTTGTTTCTCTCCTGCCCCCTTTTTGTACTCTCTGGTGTATCAATTATACTTCTTTTTAAACTTTTTTTTAGTAATTTCTCTAGAGTTTATAATGTGTATTTCAACTAATCTAAGTCCCCTTTCATATTACACTTATCACTTTATGGGTAGTTCAGTTACCTTAAACAGAGTTTTCCCAATTCCTCCCTCCTATTCCTTAAAACATTGCTACCATTTATTTTACCCAATGTATTGTTACTATTATTACTTTGAATAGTTATCTATTAGACCAAGTAAGAAGAAGAAAAATAAAATATTTTATTTTAAATTTATTTATTCCTCTTCTGGGCTCATCCTTTCTTTACATATCCAGATTTGTAATCTATTACATTTTTTTCCTCCCTGGAAGAATTTCTTTTAACATTTCTTGCAGAGCAGGTCTGCTGGAAATGAATTCTTTCACTTTTTTTTTTTTTTTTTTTGGTCATCTGAGAAAGTCTTTATTTGTCCTTCACTTGTAAAGGATAAATTTGCTGGATATCAAATTCTAGGTTTGTGTTTTGTTGGATTCTTTTTTTCCTAACACTTTGAATATTTCACTCCACTCTTTTCTTGCTTGCATGGTTTCTGACAAGAATTCAGATGTAATTCTTATCCTTGTTGCTCTATACATAAGATGTTCTTTCCCTCTGACTTCTTTCAAGATTTTCCCATTGTCTCTGCTTTTTTTGAGTTTGACTATGACATACTTAGATGTAGATTTTTTTGGCATTTATCTTGCTTGGTTTTCTGTGAGTTTCCTGCATCTGTGGTTTGGTCATTAATTTTGGAAAATTCTCATCCATTTTTACTTCAAATATTTCTTCTGTTCCATTTTCTTTCTCCTCTCCTTCTAGTATGCCAATTATGTATACGTTACATCTTTTGAAATTGTCCCACAGTTCTTAGGTGTTCTGTTCTTTTTTTTTTTTTCCTTTGCATTTTAATTTGGGCAGTTTCTATTGCTATATCTTCACACACACTCATTGTTTCCTTGGGACCATGTCCAGTCTACTGAAAAGCCCATCAAAGGTGTTCTTCATCTTCATTAGAGTGTTTCTCGTTCTCGGCATTTCCTTTTGATTCTTTCTTAGAGTTTCCATCTCTCTCCTTCCATTACCCATCTGTTCTTGTATGTTGTCAATTTTTTCCGTTAGACTCCTTACCATATTAATCACAGTTATTTTAAATTCCCTGTCTAATAATTACAAAAATCTATGTCATATCTGAGTCTGATTCTGATCCATGCTTTGTTTCTTTAGTCAGTGCCTTTTCTTGTCTGTTAATAGGCCTTGTAATTTTTTGTTGAAAGCCAAACATGTTGTATCAGGTAGTGGGAACTGAGGTGAACAGGCTTTTGGTGTGAGGTTTTACATTAATCTGGCTAGGAGCTGGGCTGTGTTTAATGTTTGCAGTAGGTATAAGAATTCAATTTCCTCTAGCATCCTTGTGGTCTGGATTCTCCTAAAAACTCCTTATATAGAGACTGCACCTTGCAGTTCTTTCAGTTCTAATCCGCTGTGATTATTCTGAAGACCTGCAGATATGGTGCTAAGGTGTAGGGGGTGCAGAAGCATTCAATAATTATGATTTACCTATGATTAATTTTCAGTCTTTCAGTGGTCTTGTGTCTTTGGGCTTTGACCTTCACAAGTGTTTCTCAGCCACTTCCCTGCCCTAGGAGAGACAGGAAGTCTAGAAGGGGCTGCAGTTGGGTAATGCAACCCTCTCTCAGCACCTCCACTCTCCCCCGCCATTCGTCTCTGGCTATGTAGGCCTTTGTTATAGAGAAGGCTCCATATATTTCAACATAGTTTATTTTCTCCTCCTCTGCCAGAAACATGAGTTTTTTTTCTTGGCTCTTCACCATGAGAACCTGGTGAGCTTCCTGGAGGTAAAGCTCATGAATGTATGCAGTTCCCCCCTAAGACTGCAGGCCCCAAGAGTTTCTCACTCTCACACTAGTCCACACTCCACCTCCAAGGATTTGTCAAAGTTATCATGTAAATGTTTCCACCAGCTTAAGGCTCCAGGGACTTCTGTTTCAGATAAGCTAATGTTAGTTGCGATTCTCTGTATTTGCCTGTCTCTCCAGATTTCGGGGAGAGGGGCAGTTTGCCCTGAACCTCAATTCTTTTATGAGTCAAAGAAAGGTAATTTACTTTAAGTTTGTTCGTCTTTTTTCTTGTTGTACGGATGGGGGTGATGACCTTCAAGTTCTTTACAAGTCAGAGCTGAAACTGGAAGCCCTCAGAACTCTGTAAAAACAAATTTAAATAGTGCTTTGTCATTTATCCAATTATTCATTTATTACAGGTACAAGGTATCGAACTAGAATCTATAGGTGGATACTGAGATGAGCAAACATGGAGCCGGTCCTCAGGAAGCTTATATTCTAACGTGGGATGGTACAAGACAGCTTCTCAACCCCTGTGCTTGACTGTGTCATAGGTGTGTGGAAGCGTTAACTTTCCAAGCTCCCAGTGCAACTGAGCCAGTGGCAGAGGCTGAGAACAGCTTTCTCTCTCAGTTTTGCTTATAAATATCATTTTCTATTTGTGTCATGACAAGGAAAAGGGTGAAAAACACTGGAGGTGGCAACAAAACACACACCAAATTACTATAATAAAATGCAGACAGTGATGCATCAAAAAAACATCGGATTATTAAGGTGGGTGTTTAGAGGAGGGAGGCCTTAAATCTAGAAATTCTAGAAAAATTACGAGAGGTCACATTTGGAGTGAACATGGGAAGATGAGTAGGATTTGAATGTGCAGAGAGGGAGGGGCAATTGATGGAGAATATTCCAGGTGTAAGGCACAGGTAGGATTGGGAATAGGATTGGGATGAAGAACACTGAGTTCAATTTGGTTAGAGCAGAGGATGAGTGAAGAGGAATAATGGGAGCTAAAGTCAGAAAGAAAGGTTGGGTGCATGTGAAATATATCAACTTGCACAGTTGTATATTTATCATGTGATATTAATTGATATTCATGACAATACTAAGGTACTACAAAATTCAAGGTGCCTTGTAAATTGCCAAAGTTTAAACAATATTTAGTAAGATTCTAATGCTAAGTAAGTTTACTGTGTTTTAGTTGCAAGCATAGTATGAAATTGCATCTTTTGTTGAAGGTGAGTTGGATGGTAAGGGGTGTGGGTATGAATTAAAGTCATTGATAAAGCAAAAATTACCATGTTAAAACTACTCTTGAAAATTGCTTAAATTGCCCATAAGGTCTTTTTTTTTTTTTTTTTTTTGTTTTTTGCGGTACACGGGCCTCTCACTGCTGTGGCCTCTCCCGTCGCGGAGCACAGGCTCTGAAGGCTCAGGCTCAGCGGCCATGGCTCACGGGCCCAGCCGCTCCGCGGCATGTGGGATCTTCCCGGACCGGGGTACAAACCCGTGTCTCCTGCATCGGCAGGCGGACTCTCAACCACTGCGCCACCAGGGAAGCCCATCCATAAAGTCTTTTAAGCATGGTTTTATAAATACTACCTTGTGCAATAACTGTTGGGAGCACTAAGTTCTGAGAATTATTAAGATAATTAAAAGAACAAAAAGGTGGGGAAGGAGTCTTTAGAGAGATGTCTGGGCATTTAAGCTATTCTACGTGTTAAATGGTTATCAAATTCCTAAGTAGTGAATGGTTGATAAGCAGAGAATTCTAGTGTTACTGTTTGCCTGCAGAGTTCACTCCTTTTGGTTTGATGTAAGGTCTCTATAATCTTAATATATATGAACAGATTGTTTGGTAATGGTGTAAGTGTGTGGTGGCAGGAGCCACTAAAGCAGAAAGTGGAAAGGTTTAAGTACTAAAGCCAGGGAACACTATGTGTAAGTTTAAAATGATATCATAACATAATAGAAACAAATGGAATTTTGTGTTGATAACAGAACTCTCTTGATTGAAAGTAGAAGTTCACCTGAGCTAGTTTAAGCAATTAAAGAAAATGCAGGGTGAGAGCTGGGGTAGGGTGGGGGATTAGTAGGCTTTGGGGTTTAACCAGACCTAAGTGGTTAATGCTAAGCCACTCTAGGTCTAAGCTAAGCCTCAGGAATGAGCTGGAACCAGGAATTTGAATGTGCTGCAAACTCTGTTTCTTTTTTGTGCATCTAATCATTCTCACCTACCTCTCTTTCTATCATGGCTTTTCATTTTATATTCTAAAGGTTGAAGGTCTCTAACAAGGGTAGGGATTACTGCTGCTATTTCACCACTATTTCAGAGACAGGTAGTAGAGAGAAATGCTATTAAGGAAGTATATATTCCTTGTCTACTAAGAGGTTTTATTTGTTTTAAATCAAGAATTACTAGCTCTTTATTTTCCTTTTTTATTATGGTGTAACTCACACAAAGTATATACACAAATCTTAGGTGTACAGCTCGATGAATTTTCACATATGTAATCACAACGGTTCAATACACAGAAACTTTCCAGCACCCCAGAAAGCTACTTATGCTCTCTCCCAGTTAATCCCACATTAAAGGTAACCACTATTATCACTTTATTTTTAACCTTTCTTCATCTCAGTTCACCAGATTGTTGGAATGTTAGAATGCACAAAGATAGAATGCATTCAGAACTGCAGTAGATATTTCAATAGTTCATATGCTAGAGAAAGAACTTAGTGAAGGTAGTGGCTTTACATATTTTTTGAACATGACCTACAGTAAAAAACAAAAAAAAAAAACCCCACATTTTTTAACAACATAGCCTAGGATATACATACAATCATCTCTCCACAATTTCAAGTGGGATCATGAGCAGCATGGCTTCCTCTGATTCAAGGGTCTATGGAGTCAAAAACACAGCCACCAGGAGCTCTGCTGTGAGCACCTTCTCCATTCAAGAAACAAGCCATATTAAACCTAGAATCCTGGTCCCAATCTCAGATTCCTGGAACAGGTATCTTATTGTTCCAGCTTGGGTCAGGGGTCTGCTCCTGGACCAATTCACTATGGTCAGGAGCACGGGTCCATGCCTGTATAAAATGGCTGCCAGAGGCTCATAACTGATAGCCTGCAGATCTGGTGGGGAGAAGCAGTTCCCAGAAGAGGAATGGACCAGGAAGACAACCTAGGAGGTCTATATTATTGCGCCAAATCTGAATTTGATTCTCAGGTTCTCCATATACTTGCTCTATAATACTGGAAAAATTATGTCTTAATTCATAGAGTGAATATATATTGTTTCCTTAGCCTGTTCCAAGAATGTGCTACTTTCTAAGCAAATGATAATATACACCTTTCCTCAAGAAACAGCCTTATTCAGGTATAACTGATATACCATAAACAACATCCATATTTAAAGTGTATAATTTGGTAAGTTTTAACATACATATACACCCATGCAACCAGTACCACAAGCAAGATAATGAACATATCCATTATCCCCAGAGTTTCCTCGTGCCTCTTGGAAATCCCTCCCTTCACCCCTACTCCATTTAACTATTATTCTTAATTCTTCAAATAGCTCCCACAATTCCTTACAGACACAAATTAGATTCTGCTGTTTGAAAGTGATCTTTTCTCCCATTACAATTTTAAATAGGTGATCGCTGTTTAGGAAAGCTATTGCTCTAGCCATTTTACTGAACGTGTTTCAATTCATTCCCTGGGTTTTCCAAGTAAGCAATCATAATATCCAAAAAGAATATTTTTCTTTTTCTCCATTTATTTATTTATTACTGTTTGTTTTGTTTGGCCTTCCTGGTTCAGTTAGGACCTCAGGAAAATGTTGGCTAGTAGCAGCAGGCCTGCTCCTAACAATTTCAGTGCCCAGGCAAGAGTACAAAAAGAGGTCCACACACCATATATCTAAATATTTAAAGATTATAAAGCTAACAAACTGTTAGATTAAAACGTTCTATTTAGCTACCTTGAACACACCTAACTTATGGCAAACATATGTATAATAACCTAGAAGGCTAGGTTCAAGTTTAGAATCCTTGAGTGTCACATCTCCCTAGTGTATTTGAGGTAGATTTTTTTCAGAGCTTAACTTGAATGACCTTTACTTCAAAAGCTCTTGTTTTGGGGCTTCCCTGGTGGTGCAGTGGTTGAGAGTCTGCCTGCTGATGCAGGGGGCACGGGTTCGTGCCCTGGTCTGGGAAGATCCCACATGCCGCGGAGCGGCTGGGCCCGTGAGTGATGGTCGCTGAGCCTGCGCATCCGGAGCCTGTGCTCCACAACGGGAGAGGCCACAACAGTAAGCTCTTGTCTTGCATAAAAATTTTTTTCCCATGGTATTGGCTAATACTTTAATTTTTCTCCTTAGAATTAAAATCTTATAAACACCTCATTCCTAGAGTAAAAGAAATCAGCACTCATTATACTCACAAAGAAAATCCAAAACGCTTAGCAGATTTTATGCTTTATTTTAGAAATTACCTTTCAAGGCAATTCTTACAGACCCCTAATATTCATTGGTCCACAATTTCTACCCCTACTCCCACTCCACTGGAAGACCCTAAGAGCTGAGTTTCCTTAGCTATGGCTTGAATATCCTTATGACTTCTAAGGATAGTACCATCAGCGGATACGTTCTGAGCAAGTCATCTGAATATTCACAAACGCATATTAAAAAGGCTGGATCTGGAAGTCAGGCCATCCAGGGAGGAGGACTTGTGACCTGGACAGGGCTTCAAAGCCAACCGTTTGTTCATTGGTATCAGCTGGAAGAACTTGAAAAGGGAATTAGGAAACCCAGTTGAAGTTCCAACTGTGTCACTACATGGCCGAACTGCTAGTGAGTCACTAGAACTCTTTGTTGAGGCTTAGCATCATTATCTATAAAATTGGGATAAGGATACTGGCACTGGGTTGACACTGGTTCAACCCGTTTTGGGGAAAAAGCACAACTTGTCTGAGTTTCAGTTTCTGTGCCTGTTACAATTAAGACTTGTGCCGTCTACCTCAGAGGGGGGTGTAGATGGAGAAGGCACAACCTCTGTGAGCTTCAGTTTCTACAGGTGTAAAGAGGTAAGAACACCCGGCCAGCCCACCAATAAAATTCCTAGAAGAACAGAGGAAAATGGACAAAAAAGTTGCAAAATGTAGTGGGCTATACAGATGTGAATTGTCTCACACTTAAAACTCAACGAACTGACACACTTAAAGAGCATTTGTGCGTCTCCTTCCTCTTGGCACCCTTGTTACAACCCCGCAACATAAATCAATACCACTTAGTAAGACGGTCCAGAGCGGCGACCGCGTCTGTACACACAGAGGCGCCAGCCACACCCCTCGAGGCCGGAACTGGGCGGGAGGGGGCGTGGCGTAGCCCAGCCCGCCTATCGCGACGCCCCGTCCTGTCGCGCCCGCGCCTGCGCCTGCGCCGTGCGTACCCACCGGCCTCGAACGTCCCGGCGGGAGGTAAGGGGATCGCGATAGGCCCCCACGGGGGCGTAAGGCCCTGGCCGGCGTCGTGGGCCGGGTGCCCGTCCCGCGCGCGGGAGGGGCGCCCCGCAGGAAGCAGGGCATCAGGTTGTAAGTGCGAACGCTGTGGGAGTTCCTCTCGGCTTGAAGAAGTGGTGGTTTCGGTTTTGGAGGTGCTTTCGAAGCGGGTATAGGGAGGCGGCCGGTCGGGCGAGCTTGACGGCCTCCCGGGGTCTCAGGGTGGAAAAGTTTACTTCGTCTGTCCTGCGTGTGACGCACCGTGGGTCTTAGGTCATCAGGGTCGCCAGCGTCTAGGTCTGGAGAGGGTCCCGCGCACCCGTTCGGGGGCGGGGGTGGGGGGAGGTGGCGTTTGGTTTATGTGGCCCAGGTGCGCGGTGGGTGACGCTGCGAGGGATGACGCGAGGCTCGAGGGTGTTTAGGGGAGGTCCTGGGGCGCGAGGGGGGAGCCTCCTGTCAGCCATACCAGGGAGCGTGGTTCGCAGAAGGCCCCACGTCTGTCTCCCCTTTTTTTACAATTCGGAATCGGAGGCTCAGAGAGCAGACCGTACGGTAGGTAGGTCCGAGGGCCTTGACTTTTCTTTCCAAATTCAGTACCCCTTCCCCCAGTGAGAAATACGGGGCGACGTGCCTGAGGGAATTCGGTGCCCCAGGTGTGGGGAAATGTGGAAAGGTGTTCATAACGTTTTTGGAAGGGGGCGTTGCCAGCGGTATTGGACTTTTCCTGAGAAATGGGGCTGTTCACTTATAAATAACCTTAAGTAATTTGGTTAACCTCCCAGTACTTTTTCCTTATTGGAAACGTGAGTAGTATGGTACTCAGCTGGTAATAGTTGTAAGCACTAAAGGTAGTTTGTAAAGCACCTGGCACCCGCCCCGCCCACCCCAAGTGTTAGTGCAGTGAATGTGATTGCAATTCTTTGACCTCAAAATATTTGTCCTGTCTTATGGGAAACATCAGTTTACACATTATTTTAAGAGACTATTTATTTTGAAATATTTTACAGTTACAGAAAAGTTACAAAAGTAATACAGAGTTCTCTACAATTTCCTTTAATGTTAACATCTTACATAACTATAATACAATTATCAAAAGTAAGAAATTAATTTCAGCACAACGCTGTTAACTAAATCACCAACTTTCTTCAGATTTCATCGTTTTTTATACTAAAGTCCTTTTTCTGTTCCACGATTCAATCTAAGATCCCACGTTGCATTTAGTTGGCATGGCTCCTTGATCTTCTCCAGTCTGTGACAACTTCTAAGTCTTTTCCTGTCTTTCATGACCGTTACACTTTGGAAGAGTCCTGGTTAGTTATATTGTAGAGTGTCCTTCAATTGGGTTTTGTCTGATGTTTTCTCAAGATTAGATTAAGGTTGTGTACTTTTGTTGATACCACAGAAGTGTATATGCCCTTCTCAGTAGTTCGTCATATGAGGGGTACATTATATGACACACTGCATTTGATATTGCTCTTGATCACTTGGTTAATAAGGTGGTGTCAGCTGGGATTCTTTAATGTAAAGTAACTATTTTTCCCTTTGTAATTAATCAGTATCTTGGGGGAGAACTACTTTTAAACAATGCAAATATCCTGTTTCTCCTCAAACTTTAATTTGTTGATTTTAGCATCCATTGATGATCTTGCCTTCAGTAATTATTACTGTAATGTTCTAATGGTGGTTTTCTGTTTCCCTCATTCCTTCGTAATTTATTAATTGGAGTTTTTCTGTAAGGAAGAGCTGCATCTTCATCCCATTTATTTATTTATTGTTAATTTATTGTTTTTGTATCTGTATGGACTCATTTATTTTTCTATTGGTTATTTTCCTACACTTTCGTTATTTGTTTTATGTCTCAAATTGTTCCAGCTTCGTCCATTTCAAGTTTTTTCAGGTTGCTTCTTGTGCCCTTTTTATAGGCTCTCATCCTTTTTTGAGAACTTCCTTGCTTCTTGGATGCTCCAAGCTTCTCTTGCATTTTCCCTGCCCTGGAATCCACCATTTCTCCAAAGACCCCTGCTTTCTTTGTTTGGAGAGTAGTATTTAAACACCAAGGATCTGGGCGCTAGGTGTGCTCATTGCTACTGGGTTATCATTACTTCCAGTGCCTGGCAGAAGACATCTTAGAAGCGTGTGTGTGTGTGTGTGAGTGTATGTATTATTTCTAGCTGTATATACAGTCGTCCCTTGGTATCCACAGAGAATGGTTCTAGGACCTGCAGTGGATAGCAAAACCCGAAGCCACTTAGGTCCCATAGTTGGCCCTTTGTATCTGCGGTTCCATATCCACGGATTCAACTAACTGTGGATCATGTAGTATTTATTGAAAAAATAGTATTTATTGAAAAAACTTCACTGTAAGTGGACCCTCTCAGTTCAAATCCATATTGTTCAAGAGTCAACTGTAAATCCATATATTTCATGGAGATACAGGCACACATATGTGTATATTCATGCATCTGCAAAGATTTATATTTATTTTTGTGTTTATCTGTATATATCTGTATACACACACGTATTTTAGATATATGTCTGTATATATATATATATATATATATATTTTTTTTTTTCTAAACTAAAGTTTATCCTGATACTTCTGTTTCTAATACAGTACCACAGGGTTCATTCTAGTCTTGCCTCTTATTTGTAACTTCTTTCTTCAACAGTGAGAAATCTGGCTTTTGTGTTCTACAAAATATTTCCTTATTTGTTCAGTCCTAGTATACACATAAAGTAATTTCAGGATTTCTAACCCATAGTCCTATGAGAAACAAATAACTAGAGTACAGTATAGTTGTGTGTAATTCTTTTTGTCTTTAGCCTTATAGTATCCAGTTTAGTATCTAGGATCCCATATCTAGACACTAGTATCGAGTATCCAGCATCTGTTTTCCAAAGTTACCTAGATTAGTTATTTTCTTCCCCTACTTCTTTCATTGTGGTTATGTTGTTCATTTGTAATACAGTTAATTTTATTTTTTATAGTTTGTATTTCATTTTGGGTTCCCCCACATCTCGTTGTTTTTGTTTTTTAATATACAAAAATGCACCTTTTGTGGTGTACAGTTCTGTGAATTTTGATAAATGCATATAATTGTTTATCCACCACCATTCTCATGATACAAACAATTCTGTCGCCCCAAATATTCCATTACACTAGAAAAATAAAGTGAAAAGTAATACAACAACTTTACAGAAGTTTGAGAAATTAGGCATTTTTGTGTGTTTTCTCTTGTTTTTTCATAGACATATTTTAAATACCTGTGATGTTAATGTATTTTTTAATCCTGTGTTTGAATTATATCAGAAATATTTCCCAGTTTTCTGTCTTAAAAATCAAGAAATGCTGAAATACATTTTCAACTGATTATTTAATCACACTTTTAAACCACAATTTCTATATTGAATTACGACCTTCCCTTAATAGCTTATAAACGTTATTTGAGCTATTTTATGATCAGAGGCACTGTTGGATGACTTTGTTTCAGTAACATCATACTTTAATGCAACTATTTGAATGCTGTGTTCCCTTCTTAGTTTTATATGGGTAATTTATTATAATTTTATAGAAATGGAAATGGTGGAGAGAAAAAAAAATACTCTCTAGAAGTAGACCAAGAGTTGGGAAAGTCTTGGGAGGGTCTTAGGCCAGAATGTCTTCCCCTAGAGATGGCCCTTGTGAGGCAGCAGGTTATTCCTTGAGCACAAAAAGCTGAGGGGCAGAGTCATGCACTCTGACCTGGAAATATTGCTTTTTGAATTCAAAAAAGAGAGCTATCATCATAGCATAGGGGAGCAGTGAAAACAAGCCAAATAGTCAATAATAGGGGTTTGTCAAGTACACCATAAACTGATTAGTGGAGGAGAAGGCAGAATCATTTGAGTTGTATCTCAAATGATACACAAAGTTGAGAGGCAGATGGGATATAAAAGAGCATCTAGACAGAGGGAGCACCTTGCAAGCCAAAAGCAGAGATTGGGTGATGATATTTCAGTAGGTTGGGTGGATTACTTATGAACATTTTATTTTCTTGTTCAGATAATAGGGAACTCTTAGAAGTTTTTATTCAGAGGAGGAGCATGTTGCCTTCGGTGTTTTAGATATATTCTTTGGTGGTAATCTATGGGGAAAAATTGGAGAGGGGAAAGAGTCTAAACACAGGCCAAATAAGACATTTGTAATGTGCTATGCATATTGTGCTGTTTGACTGGAGTGATAGGATTAGAAATTGTGTAGAAGAGACATGTGAAGAAATGTTTTAGTTCCATTAGCATCTGTTGAATACCAGGTATTTTAAAAAACATTTTGATAGGAATAGTAATAGATATAAAGATAGCTTCTTATATAATCTGCATAGTGGAAGAAAACACAAGAGGCAGTGTGACAAACTGGGAACATTAGTGTTAGGGAAATATTGATAATTTATGAGACTATTATATGTTAATATAATAAGAGAAAGACAGTCCCTGTAGCACGAGCAGGCAATTGATGAAAGAAGAAATGCAAATAGAGAATAAGTCAATCTCATTAGTAATATAAAGAATGCAAAATAAAACAATAATGAGATACCATTTTTGTCACCAGTTGAATGTCTTAAGAAGAATGATAATATCAGGTATTGGTTGGAGTATGGATAAATGGATATTTTAAAGTTTTTTAAATTGAAGTATAGTTGACATACAATACTGTATTTATCTCCAGTATACAACATAATGATTTGACATTTTTATACATTATGAATTTATCACCATGATGTCTAGTAACCATCTATCATCCTACAAAGTCATTACAATATTATCAACTATATTCCGTATGCTGTACCTTACATCCCTGTGAGTTGTTTATTTTATAACTGGAAATGTGCACCCCTTACTCCCCTTCACGCATTTCACTCACCATGCTGCCTCCGTTCTGGTGACCACCAGATTATTCTCTGTATCTGTGGATCTGTTTCTGTTCTGTTTTGTTTTTTAAATTCCACGTGTACATGAAATCATACGGCATTTGTCTTTCTTTGGCTTATTTCACTTAGCATAATACCCTCTAGGTCCATCCATGTTGTTGCAAATGGCAAGATTTCATTCTTTTTTATGGCTGAGTAATAGTCCATTGTGTGTGTGTGTGTGTGTGTGTGTCTGTGTGTGTGTGTATGTATGTATGTATATGTATCACATCTTCTTTAGCCATTCATCTATCTTTGAGCACTTAAAGGTTGCTTCCATATCTTGCTAATGTGAATAATGCTCTATGAACATAGGGGTGTATATATCTTTTCAGTTAGTGTTTTCATTTTCTTCAGATAAATACCAGAATTAGAATTGGTGGATCATATGATAGTTCTGTTTTTAATTTTTTGAGGAACCTCCGTACTGTTTTTCATAGTGGTTGCACCAGTTTACATTCCCACCACATGCATGTGGGTTCCCTTTTCTCCACATCCTTGCCAACAACCAACACTTGAAATTTCTTGTCTTTTTGATGATAGCCATTCTGACAGGTGTGAGGTGATAGCTCATTGTGGTTTTGATTTGCATTTTCCTGATGATTAGAGATGTTGATCATCTTTTCATGTGTCTGTTTCCCATCTGTCTGTCTTTCCTGGAAAAATGTTCAGATTCTCTACCCAGTTTTTGATTGGATTGTTTATTTTTTTGATATTGAGTTGTGTGAATTCTTTGTATATTTTGGATATTAATGCCTTATCAGATATATCATTTCCAAATATCTTTTCTCATTTAATAGGTTACCTTTTTGTTTTGTTGATGGGTTCCTTCACTGAGAAAGCTTTTTATTTTGATGTAGTCCTATTTCTTTGTTTGCTTTTGTTGCCCTTGCCTGAGGAGACAGATCCAAAAACCTATTGCTAATAAGATCAGTGTCAAAGAGTATACTGCCTATGTTTTCTTCTAGGAGTTTTATGGCTTCGGGTCTCACATTTAAGTCTTTAATCCAGATAAGTGGACATTTTGATATGTTGCTAGTGGGAATGTAAATAGGCACAGCCTTTTTTGGGACATTTAGAATCAGAAGCCTTAAAAAATGTATGTACCTATTAATTCTATTTCCAGGTATTTACTTTAAATAAATAATCATAGATGGTAGTATGGATTTGCGTAAAAGAAGAGTAATTACACTGTGGTTTAGTTTATAATAGTGGAAAATTGGAAACATCCTGAGTGGCCAACATTAGATGATTAAATTATCGAACATCTGTACAATGTGATACCATGCTGCTATAAAAAATACATTATAGAAAAATAATAATTTACATGGAAACATTTTTATTATATTTGATCAGGTTATTCACAATAAATCTTTTATTTGTTCTTCATTGCTTCCTTTATTCACCCAGTAACAGTATACTTTATTATATTTTTTTGCTCCTTGCCATTCCTTTCTTTTGGGTTTATTTTCTTTATTGTTAAAGCATGCCTTTTAGTAGTTCTTTTAATGAAGGGCTTGGTAATAAACTCAGTCTTTGTATGTCTGAAAATGATTATTTTACCTTCACTTCTGAATAATAATTAACCTGGGTATATACCAACTCAGCACTTTGAAGATATTCCTATCTTTTGATATGTTGCTTTGATGAAAAGTTTACTGCTTTTGTTGTTTTAGTTTATCTGTCTTTTATCTCCGGTTTGCTTTTTAAGATATTTTTTCTTTGTCCCTAATGTTCTGAAATTTCCCTTCCATGTGTTTAGGTAAATTTGTTTTTTATTTATGCTACTTAGTGTTTATGTGCATTTTCAGTTTGAGGCTTTACATCTTAATTCTCAGCATATTCTCTTTGAATAGTGCCTTTTTGCCATTTTATTTATTCTTTCCTTATGGGACTCCTACTTGTTATTGAGCTTGTCATTTTATCCTTAATGTTGCTTATCTTCTTTTTATGTGTCCTTATTCCTCTGTGTTCATACTGATAGCTTCCAATCAATAATTGTCTTTTCAGCTACAAAATTTACTGTTTAACCCATCTTTGGAGGTTTTTATTTGTAGAATTTTTACTTGGTTTATTTTCAGATTGACCTGTTACTGTTTCATAATATTATCTAATTTTTTTTAAGATTCTGTTTCTTTCTTTATATTTTTATTTTGAAATGTACCTATTTTAATTTTATTTTTAGGTTACTTTATTATCTCTAGTCCCTTAGCTGTAAATTTTCCCATTTTGTTGGGTCTGTGGACCCATCTTTTGGCGGTGAACTTCCCCATCATCTCTAATTCCCACTAACTACTGTAGCTGTTAGACTCTTTATTTTTGGTGTCTGGAGATTTTCCTTTTTTGCTTTCAAGCTTAGATTAACTGTAAAGACCAAGTTACTGGTAGATGAGATAATCTGTATAACCAACACTTCAAGATTTTCAACTGTGAAAGAGAGAAACAACATTATTTAGAATAATAGTTCTTAATGATTCTGGAGTGATAGAGCTTTTTGATAATTTCTTGAAAGCAAAGGACTCTGTCTTCTGAAATAATTCAAAAATATATTCATCATTTTTTGTAAACAAACATTCAGGAACTCTCAAGTCCCAAACCCCTATCTCTATGGACCCAAGTCTAAGATACCATAACCCAATGGAATTAACATAGTCAACTTATTTTTAATATGGGAGAGGTTATGGCTAATTAGATGGCATGAAAACATGATGTACAACAGTGGTTTTCAAGCTTGCTTAAACAATGGAGCCCTTTATTTACAGAAAATCGAATAAGTTCAAATTTATGAGATAGATACAAGTAAATTTTCTCCAACTGAAGCAGGTGTGGGGTCCTGGAGCCTGTCCACTTGATAACCTTTACCATCACCTACCCTGACCCCAAAGACATAACCCTGTACTCTCTGGAGCACTGCTCAAAAAAAAAAACTACTGGTGAATTAGAAAGAGCATTTGATTGAACTCTCAGGAATACTGGGTTCTTATTCCAGCTCTGTCACTGGTTACGTGTACTGATTGTAGACAATGCTAATCACTTTGTAAGAAAGGGAAGATGCAATTTAAAGGACATCAGTGAGAAAAGTTGCATTTTATAATATATTTGAAGTATATAATTACATATGTTATATTAGAAATGGAGTTTTTACAGCAGAAATATTAAGAATGAAAGTTTTTCTTCCAGTTTTGCCATTTGACACTTTTTTAGAAAACATTATTCACTGTCCAGGATACATTGGGAGATAAAGACTTGAACAGTATACTTCTGGTTTTTTGAAAAAAGTTAGTTAATTATATGCATACATATATATATCCTTATATTAAAAAGCCCTGGAAAGACATACATCAAAATGGAAGTACGGGGGTGGGAGGAGGAAAAATGGAAAGAGTAGTTAACTATAGGTGAGGAGATGATTGTTGATTTTATTTTATTCTCTTTTTCCTATTTTCTAATCATTCTAAAGTGAATATACATTACCTTTGTAGAGAGAAAAAGATTTTAAAATAAAAGTTTTGTTAAAAAACCAGTCACTGAAGTTCAGCATTAAGTTGAGTATGTGTTTAGAATATATTATAAAATTACCTAATTGTTGGCTTTTAAAAATAATGGAAATTGATTTTTAAAATTCTTAAATAAATATTTCCCTTTTAGGTTTTTCTACATGAGTGGAGAAGGTAGATGTTGCAAGTAGAAGAGATACAACATTTTTTTAGGATGTCTGAAGATGAAGAAAAAGTGAAATTACGCCGTCTTGAACCAGCTATTCAGAAATTTACTAAGATAGTAATCCCAACAGACCTGGAGAGGTTAAGAAAGCACCAGATAAATATTGAGAAGGTGAGTTTTTTTCTTTCTTTCTTTTTTTCCATTTTTTTCTTTTTTTACCACAAGAAACAGTTACATATTCTGATTTATATGTTGTGCATTTCACCTACATTGAGAATATTAGATAAGAGTCTTTGCTAAAACATCTAGCTCCTGTTGATTTAACGACATTATTCATTTTTTCATCCGGTTTTTCTGTTCTACAAATACCCCTCTCACATTATTCCTTTTTTAGGAAGGAATATAAGAATAGAATCAATGCCTTTTTAGTTATACACAGTGATGAATTGAGCAGTTAATAATTAAAATACGAACTGTTTGATAGTTGACTATAATGTGAAGGTGGTGGACTTTGGCTAAAGGGCTTCCCTTAATTTCATTCACCCCATGGCAAGTTTTCTGAACTGTGAGTGTGTGTTCCTGTCCTTTTCAGGTGCATGTAGATTTAAGAGGGAAAATCACTGTTTGATATGAGGGAATTTCCCAACTTCACTGCTTCCCTTTGAGGAAAGCCCAAAGTTGAGAAGTATCAGCTAGAGGTCAGTTTAAGAGATAGGTAGAAGGAAGAACCAGTCTCAGTGCCTGTGGTGGTTTCATAGAACCTGGTCTGGCTAGGATCTGATGGAGTGGTTGTGGCATTTATGGGAACGTCAAGTTTACTGAATACTGAGCATTGATTTGGCAGGTTACCTTGTCTTATTTGCTGTGGGACAGGTCAGTGGTATTTGATCCTTCAGAAGAACCTCCCCCAGTATAAATTTTAAGCTGTGTGGCCCTCCATTAATTTTTTGGGGGGTGTGGGGGGAGGGTGGAAGTGGTCATTAAGCCTTTCAGTATAAATAATATTTATCACCCTCAACTGCATACCTTATACAAGTAAGAAGAGTGTCAACTTTTTCTCTCATAGATACCAGCTGTCTTCCTAGTACTTAAGTCTTTTGTTAAAGTATAGAAAATAAGTGCCAAGAAAAATAAGATGAAAATTTCAATGCAAATATGAATAGAATTAAAGATTAATATTTAGTCATCTCTTAACTTCTTTCTTCTTTATCCATAAGCAATAAGTGTGATGACTTTTCAGGATGGAGGAGTTGTCTGCTAAACTGGTTATTCTTGTCATGAGCAGAAACAAAGTGTTCCATGCTTTGATTAATAAGGAGGGCACTGTAACAATATAGAAATGGAGTTGTTTACTTCTGATTGATCATATCTGTGTTTGATAATGTGTGTGTCAAAGTCCTGAGCTTATGTTGAAGTGCTCAGTTACAAAGATGGTAAGAATTTGGCAAGTGAATTGATTCTGAAAGGAATAAATAGGTGGACTGTGGTCTATTAAGACTCTTTCTTTTATTGTCCTATTTTCCCTTTGGCAAATTTCCCTTTCCTTGTATTTATTCTATACGAATGTGCTTGCTGTCATTACCCTCAGATCCTAGCCACATGTACCACCCAGTCATCAATGGAAAGGCCAGAACCCTGGGAGAAAGTTGTGGGGATAGAAACATGTCTATTACTGATTTAATTAGCTGCGTCAGAATTCAGAAGAAAATTATTCCAGAGTTATATAGATCTTTTTCTGCTGGAACATTTTTCCTTTACCGTTTTCTGTAATTTTTACTTACTAAGAAATTTTTAAACAATATCAGAATAATTATAATTTACGGTATAGGTGATGCAGTCTGAAGCTAAGCAGTTAAACTCGTACTGAGCTATGTTTTATTCCATAATCTTGATCATTCTGTCTCTAGGTTTTCTAGTTTAGTTATGAAAGTAATTTTTTTATCTATGTAAGATTGAATAGCATATTTTAATAGATAGTTTATGGCAATGTAAAAACATTTAAAAGCCACAGTGTTCACTGTGGACAAAAGAGTTAAGAACTAAGTTTAGACTCCAGGTGTCTAACAGTGCCTCATTTTCAAAAAGGCATGTTTTTCCTGGGGGAAGGGTGTAGAAAGATAAAATATTTATTATGTTAGCCATCAGTCATCCAATATGAATTTAAAAGAAGAAAGTCAGACTGAAGGGAAATTGAAAGTAAGCCTTAGTGGAGTGATTCTGCAACATCTGAAAACAATGAGAGTAGTGTGCTGTGGACACCTGGGACTATATTCCATAGGTCCTTCAGCATTACGTTTTATTACACATGATAGACTTGATTAGAATGTAATCCTGAAATTTGAAGTGTTAGCATTCAGCTTTCTTGGCTAATATAAAATAGACTTAAGCATAGTTAATAGGAACAATATCATAAGCTTGGAACATAATTTTCTTTGTTTCATTTTATAGGGGTTTGGGGGAAAACTTACTGTGTAACATGTACTGTATTAGTTAGTATATGGTTAAAATGCAAGTGGCAGAAAACCTAAAAATAGCTTATTATATGAGATAGAGGTTTTTTGGTTTTGCTTTTATTTTTAATCTCTCATAGTTTTGGAGGTGGTCTGGGGCTCCAGTGGCAGCTCAACAGTCATTAAAGACTCAGGCTGTTTTTATCTTTCTTTCCAATCCTCAACTTGTTTCTGTCTTACATGTAAAACAGCAGCTCCAGCTGTAGCTCTCACATCCACATTCCAACTAAGATGAAAGAACCAGAATCCTATTTTTTCTGAATATGTTCTTTTTTCTCTCAATTCTCTCTTTTTTTTCTTTTAAAGAAAATCCTCCTGTTCTTGTTTTATGGATGCAGTATCATATAGTCTCTCTATGGTGGTATTATTATTATATTTTTTAAAGTTTTCTTCTTCCTTTTCTGTGTTTCCTTCCTTCCTTCCTCCCCCCTTCCTTTTTCCCCCTTCCTTCCTTCCCCCTTCCTTCCTTCCTCCCTCCCTCCCTCTCTTCCTTCCTTCTTTCCCCTTCTTTCCTCCTTCCTTCTTTTCTCTTTTTCCCTTTTCTTTTCTTAAATGTATTCTTCTCTCTCTTTCTCCTTTTCTTCCTCCCTCCTCCCTCCCTTTCTTCCTCTCCTTCCTTCCTTCCTTTCTTTGTGTCAGTCTACAGTATTTTAGGCTTTCCTTGGCTAGCTGTCGATATTTAAGAGTGCTAATTGGAAGGGGTGTGTGTGTGTGTGTGTGTGTGTGTGTGTGTGTGTGTGTGTGTGTGAGAGAGAGAGAGAGAGAGAGGGAGAGAGAGAGAGAGAGAGACAGAGAGAGAGAGGGGGGGAGAATGGGTAGCAGGGTAGTAGTAGGGGCCTTATTACCTGGAGAGGTGAACAGAGGAGGATCTATTTTGATGGGGAACCACCAGATACTCTCCTGGAGTGTTGTCTTCTGTGATGATAGAGGCAGTCCAGTTGCTTGGGCCTATGGAGAGGACATCTGATAGACTACCTATTCCTTACATAAACTTTCAAGTAATCCTTCTGTTTTTAGCCCCACCATACACATCCTCCTGGTTACCTGGTACCTCTGGTTACTGAATCTTTCTGCAGTAGTACTATGCATTCATTGGTTTGCTTCTCACTGCCTTTCTCCCCCACCCCTTCTGCAGCCCTAGGTTTCTGCTTTCTCTGATCTGCTAAGTTCAGCTGCAACACGTCCATAGTCTTTCCAGCTTCCAAAATTTTGTTAAAATTTCTTGTCCATTGATATCTTCTGTTGTATTCTCATTATTATTGTGAATTTATACCTTTTAAAGTTCTTTACTGTCATTTTAGTTGAGTTTGGGGAAAGAACAGAGATGAATGTGTTCAGTCTGCCAGGTTTAATGAGAAGGGAAATTATTACAGGATATAAATATATGTTAGCGTTTCATAAGTGTTGGTGTTTGCTGTTTCTTATATTGTTAACATTGAAAATCATGTAAAAAATTAGCTTTCTAATCTGCAAGAAGTTTACAGTCCAGTTAAGGAAATAAGATAGGATATGATGGGGCAACATATAATTAGGTGTGAAAATGAGTGTTCAGGACTGTTCAGGCAGCATGAAGCCTGAACTATGTGGTACAAAATCAGATATAAGCAGTCTTATTGATTTGTTATGTATTGATTTGGTTTCATTTATTTGTTTTTTTAACTTGTGGTTACAGCAAAAACCTTTCCCATTTCTCTTTTTAGTCTGAGAATGTTTATTTCAATCTTACAATCACATTTTCCCCCTCATTCTTTTTTTCTGATAGACTCCTGATTCAGTTTGCTTTCTCCTGTGTTATAGGATAGGAAAGCCTCAGCACAGGTGGTGAACTCCTCTCCAACTGTTTGGAATAATAGCCTTTAATAATGTAACCTAATTTAGGTTTAACATCGTGTAGCAAGCAAAGAAAGTCTGACCTATTTTATTCCTTATTTTTCTTAGAATTTTATTATTTTAAGACATAAGATCATCTATTCAATCTTCATCCAAGACACTAATCTCTTCTACAACTTACTTGACAAGTGAGCAAATAATAATAATAGTAAAGATAGTAGCTGTTGTGTTTATTTGTTGAGTGCTCTGTAAGGTTTTTATATATATCATATCATTTAATCCTCAGAACATCCCTATAGGTTACCCTTATTTTTGTCTTCCTTTTTTAGGTGGGGAAGCAGACTTGGAGTGGTTAAATTACTTTCTTGAGATCACTATGCTGCTAAATATATTAATCTTCTAATGTTGTGCTTGAAACATAGTGTGTTCTAAGTTTGTTCTTACTCTTTCTTGGTTTTCATTTTCCTCTTAGTCATGTTTGTTGTGGACAGTTCTATTTTATGATGATTTTCCTCAATGAAGAAGGAAGATGTAAAAAAAAAAAATAGAGTTGAATACTTTGGCTTTCCTACATCTATTAGCAACATCCACTCCATTTGTTCACCTTTCAAACTTTGTGTTTTTGTTCAGATCCCAACTTAGTAATGTTCTATGGAACATGCCCTGGTTGATTCCATCCTGGGTCAGATATAAATGCACCATCCTCACACAGCACTCTGCAGTAGACCTTAAGGTTCACCACCCCATGATTGATCTTTAGAGAGTTGTAAAGGTAACATTAAAATCTTTCTCATAGAGTTATTCTGAGGATTGAGATATTATGTTAAGAACCCTTGAATGCAAGGTTGATACTTGGAAATGAGTTACTTATAAGTAAGTTATCATTCCCGGGCAGTCAGCATTGGTGCTGTCAGTTAATTGTTTGTAATCATTAGGAGATTCACAGCATTCCTGAGACCCTTTGTGTTTGTTTTGGGTTTTATATTTTTTACACATGGTAGGCACAGTAAGTTGCCTTACATTAGCTACACTATAAGGTAGGTATTATTATTTATCTTCATTACATGAGTAATCCTAAATTTATGGCTTATAATCATTGGGCCATCTATTAATATTATGTAGCTTTACTTTTAGAGTCTTTGATATTTTCTCTTTTGTTGAGTTTAATAAAATAACTTTATTTGAATTGAATACTTACACTTTTTATCATCTACAATACTGATTATTATCCCACCTAATTAATCCCCCACAAAACCATCATCTTCCTTACGAAAAGTTCTGTTCATTCTGATCACTGAGATATCCTCTGATACTTGGCAAAAGAAGCCTTCATCTACTTTTTCTGCTTCTTTTCTCATCACTCTTCCCATCATACATTATACCACAAACACACTGATCTTACTTCAGTCCTTTGGATTCCACATGTGACTTTACACCTCAGAGTATTCCCAGGTCTTTTTCTCTCCAATTGAAACCTCTTTTTTCCCTACTATGCTTTGTAAATTCAAATAAATCTTTTAAGTGTCAGCATAAAGTTTAAATTAAAGTGCTTTTATACCTTAAACTCCTAAATTCTGAATATTCTCTATGTTATATCATCATCAACTTCCCTGAACCTCTAGTGAATAACATTATATAATTTTAGAAAATTATTTTTAATAATTATGAGTAGCTTTCATGTTTGTATACTCTAAGCAATATGAAGTAGAATTATTATTGTTATTCAATTTTGAATCAAAATATTCTGGAAGATGAAATGACATAAAATGTGAGGCTACAAGTATATAAAGTTGATTAAATAAATGGTGGGGTGTTCTAGAGAGAACTTTTAGTCCAGGAACGACTCTCAAAATATTTGTTCTCTTTGCCCAGCAGGCAAAGCAAAACTGAGACCTGGGTGTCACTGCCAAAGAGCACAAAGGGATGAATGTTGGAAGCCTGAAAACACCTGTGCAGAGGTGTTCGTCACATCATGGTGTGGGTTTATAATCAGGGTTATCCAAAAAGATAAAATAGAAGAGTGGGTAAAAGGAGACAACGTATTCACCAGGATGAGAATGGTGAACACGGCTTTTGTCTCACCAGGATAAGAATGTGCTTTCGTCTCATGGGAAAGTCTAGGGGAAAGGCTGTTTCTGTGAATGTTGAATTCTCTGCTTATGCCTGTGCCAGAGGAGAACCATGGCGCCATAGACCATGGGGCCATAACATGTCAATGAAGAACAACATGAATGCATGTAGTGAGACAATACATCTTTCTGAAATGACTGAAAAACAGTATCTATGAATTTTTTCTGTAGTTGTTTTTCCTCTTTCTTGATCCTGTTTATTCATAGCAATTAAAGGTATTTATCAGAAGTTTCAGCATCCAGTGGAGGAAAGAGCAGAATCCAATGCACTTTGGGGATGTCATTCTGAGTTCCACCTACCTTGAAATGTTGGGGCAGAGCTTAATGGCCTGGAAGCCACTCAAGAGCAAGTAGTGCTGAGACAAATCCTTCTGCCCACTCTGTGAAGATAAAAGAAAAGTATAAATCCAACATCATCTAGAAAATATTTCCTTGCAAAGCTGCCATTACCTTTAAAAACCCTGTAGAGAGAAGCCCGAAGGAGAAGCCCTTGGCAAAGACAAGCTATTTTACCCAATCTCTTGACAGATAATCTCCCCGTCATTGCTTTTCAGTCTCTTTGAATCTACTCTTTGTTATTTTCTTTGTAGACAATCATGTGAAGACAAACTGTTTTATTTCTTCCTTTCCAGTCTTTGCCTGTCTGCCCACTTCCTTCCTTCCTTCCTCTCCTTATTACTTTCTTTCCTCTCTTTCTTTTGTTTCTTCTCTTTCCCTTCCCCTCCTCCCTCCTTTCCTTCCCTCCTTCCCTTTCTTCCCTCACTTCCTTTCTTACCTTATTGTGCTGACTAGGGCCTCCAGTGCAATATTGAATAGGAATGGCAAGATCAGACATCCTTACCTTGTTCCCAGTATTAGGGAATGGTCTTTCACCACTAAGCATGATGTTGACTGTAGGGTTTTTGTAGATGCCTCTAATGTTAACTTCTTTTTTAAGTTTGCTGAGAATTTTTATAATGAACAGATGTTTATCAAATGGTTGTCTTTAAATCTACCATCTTGCTCTTTTTGTCTGTTTGTCCCATCTATTCTTTGTCCCCTTTTCTCATCTTTTACTCCCTTTTGGATTAATTGCATATTTTTTAAGATTCCATTTTTTCTTTTGTTGACTTATTAATTATACCTCTTTGTATTTTTATTTTTAATGGTTTACAGTTCAGAGTATTCATCTTTAACTTATGACAGTCTACCTTCAAGTAATGTGTTTTCATATATACATATATATATATATCACTTCACGTATATTATAAGAATCTTGGACTTCCCTGGTGGCTCAGTGGTTAAGAATCCGCCTGCCAATGCAGGGGACACGGGTTTGAGCCCTGGTCCGGGAAGATCCCACATGCCGCGGAGCAGCTAAGCCCATGTGCCACAACTACTGAGCCTATGCTCTAGAGCCCGTGAGCCACAACTACTGAGCCCACGCGCCACAACTACCAAAGCCCACATGCCTGGAGCCCATGCTCTGCAACAAGAGAAGCCACCGCAATGAGAAGCCTGTGCACTGCAAAGAAGAGTAGCCCCCACTCACCTCAACTAGAGAAAGCCCGCATGCAGCAACAAAGACCTAACGCAGTCATAAATAAATAAATAGCCTTATAACAGTACACTTCGATTTCCTCTCTCAGGGTCTTTGTAGTATTATTATAATATATTTTACTTCTATGTAATGTAATTTTTGTTTTAAACAGTGTTATCTTTCAAAGAGATTTTTAAAATAATAAAAAGTATATTTTATATTTATCTATATATTTACCATTTTTCAGTGCTGTCACTTTTTTGTAGAACCAGGTTTCTGTCTGGTATCATTTTCCCATCAACCTGAAGGACTTCCTTTAACATTTCTTGTAGTACAGGTTTGCTGGTATTGAATTCTGCTTGCATTTTTGTGTTTGAAAAAAAAAATGTTTATTTTGCCTTCACTTTTAAAAAATATTTTCCCTGTGTATAGAATTCTAGGTTGAGTTTTAGATTGTTTCAGTACTTTCAAGATGTTGCTCTGGTGTTTTCTGGCTTGCATTGTTTCTCATAAGAAGTCTTCTGTCATTCTTATCTGTGTTGCTCTGTACTTCACATATCTTTTTTTCCTCTTGCTGTTTTTAAGATTTTTCTATCACTTATTGTAAGTAATTTTATTATGATGTGCATTAGTTTAGTTTTGTTCATTTTTCTTATTTATGGTATTCCTTGAGTTTCTTGGATCTGTGGGTTTATAATTTTTACCAGATTTGGAAAAGCTTTGGCCACTCATTTTTCTTTTTTTTCTTGCTTACTGGGATATAACTGACAAACAGCACTGTTTAAGTTTAAGGTGTACAGTATAATGATTTGACTTACATACTTCATGAAATGATGATCACAATAAATAGTGAAGGTCCATCATCTCATATAGATACAAAATAAAAACACTTTTTTCTTTTGTCATGAGATTTAAATTAGGATTTACTTTCTTAACAACTTTCATATATAACATACAGCAGTGTTAATTATATATATTAATCATGGCATACATTACATCCCTAGTACTTATTTATCTTATGACTGGAAGTTTGCACCTTTTGACCATAAACTATATGGTTCCTTTATATCTTTAGTTGTGGAAAATCTCTTCTGCTAGTCGTTAAGTCATTCTCATCCATAATTGCTCTGAAATTAGTTGTAATTTTGGTGCACCTATGGGAAGAGGTGAGCTCACGGTCTTCCTCCTCCACCATCTCAGTCACTGTCTCATTAGTTTTTCAGAATTTTTTTCTCTCCTTCAGGGAGCCCAATTGCATACATAAAATATTGCTTTCAATTGGCCTGTGACTCATTAATACTCTATTCATTTATTGTCCATCTTTTTTTCTCTCTCTGTGTTTCATTTTGGATTGATTCTACTTTATATCTTTAAATTTACTATTCTTTTCTTTGCATTGTCTTACCTTCAATTAAACCCATCTGTTGCATTTTTCATTTCAGATACCTTTTTTAAATTTAGGAATTGAATTTTTTTTTTTTTTTTTTTTGCGGTACGCGGGCCTCTCACTGTTGTGGTCTCTCCCGTTGCGGAGCACAGGGTCCGGACGCGCAGGCTCAGTGGCCATGGCTCACGGGCCCAGCCGCTCCGCAGCATGTGGGATCCTCCTGGACCGGGGCACGAACCTGTGTCCCCTGCATCGGCAGGCGGACTCTCAACCACTGCGCCACCAGGGAAGCCCCTAGGAATTGAATTTTTAAAAATATCTTCCATGTCTCAATATGCTCATGTTTTTTTCTTTCTTAACAACATGGAATATATCATAATAATTTTTAATATCCTTGTCTATTAATTCCATTATCTCTATCATATCCGAATCTGTTTCTATTGATTGGTTTTTCTCATTGCAGATCATATTTTCCTGCTTTTTTGCATTCATGGTAATTGTTTATTGGATGCCAGACATTCTGAACTTGTTGGATACTGAATATTTTTACATTACTTTGAGTACTTTTGAGCTTTATTTATTCTGAGACACATTTAAGTTATTTGGGAACAGTTTGATCCTTTTGAGGCTCTTTTAAGCTTGCATAGGATCAGAATAGCCTTTATTCCAGGCCTAATTTTTCCCCATGTAGGACAGTGCTTTGGAGTACTCCACCTGATGTCTAGTGTGTTGAGAGATTTTTCCAGTCTGACTTGTGGTCACATGAACTGTTTCTGGCCTTGTGTGATTTTGGGGGATTAGTCTACCTGCTCTTTTCCAGTGGTTCTTTTTCTGACTTCAGGTAGTTTGCTTATGTGCATGTACTGATCTGTACTCAGCCGAAGACTCAAAAGGAAAACCCTGCGGATCTCTGGAACTCTGTCTCAGTATAGTGCTCTCATTTCAGTTATCTCCTCACATGCAGCTTTTTCCTCTCTGATACTCTGCTCCACGATTCTTGCAACCCTGACCTCTCTGGATTTTCAACTGTTTCCTTAACATTATTTTTCTTAAAATATCATGACAGATTAGTATTAAGTAATAAATTTTAAAGTGGCTTATTTTCAGACATGTATCTTTGGCTTACATTCTTTTTGTTAATATCATAACATTAAAGGAGCATTTATACTGGGTCTGATGGCATCAATTAAATTTTTCTTAGAAGCAAAAGTAGATTGATAGTGGTTTTAAATTTATTTGATTGCATAGTGGTTTTAAGTTTATGTTTGGTAAATATATTCTCAGTATAGTCTATTTTTTAATTTTTATTGGAGCATAGTTGCTTTACAATGTTGTGTCAGTTTCTACTGTACAGCAAGGTGAATCAGCTATACGTACACATATATCTGCTCTTTTTTGATTTCCTTCCCGTTTAGGTCACCACACAGAGCACTGAGTAGAGTTCCTTGTGCTATACAGTAGGTTTTCACTAGTTATCTGTTTTATACATAGTTTCAATAGCGTATATATGTCAATGCCAATCTTCTAATTCATCCCACCCTCCTTCCCCCTTGGTGTCCATGTGTTTGTCCTGTACATCTGTGTCTCTATTTCTGCTTTGCAAATAAGATCATCTATACCATTTTTCTAGATTCCACATATATGCATTAATATACAATGTTTGTTTTTCTCTTTCTGACTTATTTCACTCTGTAGATGTAGTCTCTCGGTCCATCTACATCTCTACAAATGACCCAATTTCATTCCTTTTTATGGCTGAGTAATATTCCATTGTATATATGTGCCACATCTTCTTTATCCATTCATCTGTTGATGGACATTTAGGTTGCTTCCATGTCCTGGCTATTGTAAATAGTGCTGCAGTGAACATTGGGGTGCATGTGTCTTTTTGAACTATGGTTTTCTCGGGGTATATGCCCAGTAGTGGGATTGCTCGGTCATATGGTAGTTCTATTTTTAGTTTTTTAAGGCACCTCCATATTGTTCTCCATAGTCTGTTATTTTTAAGCTTAATGGCTATTGTTTAGTTCTTAGATTATATAAAAAACAAAAATTCAGGAGTATCAAAAGAGTTTTTTGCTGCATTATTCACTACCAAATTTAAAGAATATGCAGAATAGGGAATATAAAAATACCCTAGAAAAAATTTTAGTGCTCTACTTTTATAATCTATTTTTCCTTCTATGTGTATATGGGGCATTTTCATGTTACTGTGCTTTCAGAGTAGTGTGTGTGTGTGGGTTATACCAAAAATGTGTTTAATGTCATTATTCACATCTGCTAACATCTTAATTATTTGGGTTTTTTATTTCAACCAAAAATAATGTGTGACATTTGGTGTTGTTTATATTTTATACAAGTATTCCGTCATAATGTTATCACATTTTCCTGTCAAATGAAAAATTTTCCATTATCACGCTTGTTAAGTTTCTTGGATGAACTCTGAAAACTAAACATTACCTTGGTAAAAATTAAGACATATATATTAAATGTTCATTCTCATTTTTATATACTTTCTAGTCTGCAGTATCCATGTTACTTTTTCTCAAATCAGATTTTAGTTTTCAATACTTGACTCTATCATTAACAGACATTTCAAAGTCTTCATATATAGTAACAATATCTGATGAATGCTGTTAATCTTTTCATTTTTCACACTCTTTTACATTCTCATTTTTTTCACCTCCAAAGAGTGTGCATTATAGACAAAATACATACTCTTTTTCAGTAAAATAAAGAGTATTTAGTGGGTTTTGTTTGTTTTTACCATTTACCAGAATTTTGTGTGTAATGTTTTTGAAAACTTCCTGTTGTATGGACTTTGGACAGTTAATTTCCACTACTAAGGCAGTAAATATTTTAGCTGGTATGTTTAACTTTGGGTGGGTGAGTGGGGATTTTTGAGGTAAATTGGGAATAATCACTTAGTGATAAAAAAAAACTCAGTACCTTTCCCCTTTCTTTCATATAGTATCAGAGGTGCAGAATCTGGGACAAGTTGCATGAAGAGCATATCAATGCAGGACGTACAGTTCAGGTAAGGCTATTTTATTGTTTCAGGTAAATCAGTATGAAAAGACAGTCTTAAGAAAATTTTGCTAAAATATATACCCTTGTAGCTGAATCCTTTTATATGTATTTGTAACTATTTCCTTAAGGATACATTTTTAGCAATAATTATTGAATCAGATGTCATACATATTTTTAAGATTTTGATTCATATCACCAAAATTTTCTCCAGAAATGATACATCAACTTACACTTTCACAATGAATGCATTTTACAACACTAGTATTACTCATTCCTCAAATTTTTGCTAATTAGTAGGTTAAAATAACACTGCTTTGTCGTCTTAATCTGGATTTTTTCTTTTATTGCTTTGAAGGGTGGAAGCTTTTTATATGCACCTTGGATAGTAATGTTTTTTTTTTAATTCTTTATTGGAGTATAATTGCTTTACAATGGTGTGTTCGTTTCTGCTTTATAACAAAGTGAATCAGTTATACATATACATATGTTCCCATATCTCTTCCCTTTTGCGTCTCCCTTGCTCCCACCCTCCCTATCCCACCCCTCTAGGTGGTCACAAAGCACCAAGCTGATCTCCCTGTGCTATGCGGCTGCTTCCCACTAGCTATCTATTTTACATTTGGTAGTGTATATATGCCACTCTCTCGCTTTGTCACAGCTTACCCTTCCCCCTCCCCATATCCTCAAGTCCATTCTCTAGTAGGTCTGTGTCTTTATTCCTGTCTTACCCCTAAGTTCTTCATGAAATTTTTTTTTCTTAAATTCCATATATATCTGTTATCATAAGGTATTTGTCTTTCTCTTTGTGACTTACTTCACTCTGTATGACAGACTCTAGGTCTATCCACCTCATTACAAAGAGCTCAATTTCGTTTCTTTTATGGCTAAGTAATATTCCATTGCATATATGTGCCACATCTTCTTTATCCATTCATCCGATGATGGACACTTAGGTTGTTTCCATCTCTGGGCTATTGTAAATAGAGCTGCAATGAAGATTTTGGTACATGACTCTTTTTGAATTATGGTTTTCTCAGGGTATATGCCCAGTAGTGGGATTGCTGGGTCATATGGTAGTTCTATTAGTAGTTTTTGTTTATTTGTTTGTTTGTTTTGTGGTATGCGGGCCTCTCACTGCTGTGGCCTCTCCCGTTGCGGAGCACAGGCTCCGGACGCGCAGGCTCAGCGGTCATGGCTCACGGGCCCAGCCGCTCCGCGGCATGTGGGATCTTCCGGGACTGGAGCACGAACACACGTCCCGTGCAATGGCAGGTGGACTCTCAACAACTGTGCCACCAGGGAAGCCCCTATTTGTAGTTTTTTAAGGAACCTCCATACTGTTCTCCATAGTGGCTGTACCAATTCACATTCCCACCAACAGTGCAAGAGGGTTTGCTTTTCTCCACACCCACTCCAGCATTTATTGTTTCTAGATTTTTTGATAATGGTCATTCTGACTAGTGTGAGATGATATCTCAGTGTAGTTTTGATTTGCATTTCTCTAATGATTAATGATGTTGAGCATCCTTTCATGTGTTTGTTGGCAGTCTGTATATCATTTTTGGAGAAATGTCTATTTAGGTCTTCTGCCCATTTTTGGATGGGGTTGTTTGTTTTTTTGATATTGAGCTGCATAAGCTGCTTATAAATTTTGGAGATTAATCCTTTGTCAGTTGCTTCATTTGCAAATATTTTCTCCCATTCTGAGGGTTGCCTTTTTGTCTTGTTTCCTTTGCTGTGCAAAAGCTTTTAAGTTTCATTAGGTCCCGTTTGTTTATTTTTGTTTTTATTTCCATTTCTCTAGGAGGTGGGTCAAAAAGGATCTTGCTGTGATTTATGTCATAGAGTGTTCTGCCTATGTTTTTCTCTAAGAGTTTGATACTTTCTGGCCTTACCTTTAGGTCTTTAATCCATTTTGAGCTTATTTTTGTGTATGGTGTTAGGGAGTGAACTAATCTCATACTTTTACATGTAGCTGTCCATTTTTCCCAACACCACTTATTGAAGAGGCTGTCCTTTCTCCACTGTACATTCCTGCCACCTTTATCAAAGATAAGGTGACCATATGTGCGTGGGTTTATCTCTGGGCTTCCTATCCTGTTCCATTGATGTATATTTCTGTTTTTGTGCCAGTACCATACTGTCTTGATTACTGTAGCTTTGTAGTATAGTCTGAAGTCAGGGAGCCTGATTCCTCCAGCTCCATTTTTCGTTCTCAAGATTGCTTTGGCTGTTCGGGGTCTTTTGTGTTTCCATACAAGTTGTGAATTTTTTTGTTCTAGTTCTGTGAAAAATGCCATTGGTAGTTTCATAGGGATTGCATTGAATCTGTAGATTGCTTTGGGTAGTAGAGTCATTTTCACAATGTTCATTCTTCCAATCCAAGAACATGGTATATCTCTCTATCTGTTTGTATCATCTTTAATTTCTTTCATCAGTGTCTTATAGTTTTCTGCATACAGATCATTTGTCTCCTTAGATACGTTTATTCCTAGGTATTTTATTCTTTTTCTTGCAGTGGTAAATGGGAGTGTTTCCTTAATTTCTCTTTCAGATTTCTCATCATTAGTGTATAGGAATGCCAGAGATTTCTGTGCATTAATTTTGTATCCTGCTACTTTACCAAATTCACCTATTAGTTCTAGTAGTTTTCTGGTAGTATCTTTAGGATTCTCTATGTGTAGTATCATGTCATCAGCAAACAGTGACAGTTTTACTTCTTCTTTTCTGATTTGGATTCCTTTTATTTCTTTTTCTTCTCTAATTTCTGTGGCTAAAACTTCCAAAACTATGTTGAATAGTAGTGGTGAGAGTGGGCAACCTTGTCTTGTTCCTGATTTTGGTGGAAATGGTTTCAGTTTTTCACCACTGAGAAGAATGTTGGCTGTGGGTTTGTCATATATGGCCTTTATTATGTTGAGGTAAGTTCCCTCTATGCCTACTTTCTGGAGGGTTTTTATCACAAATGGGTGTTGAATTTTATTGAAAGCTTTTCCTGAATCTGTTGAGATGATCATATGGTTTTTATCGTTCAGTTTGTTAATGTGGTGTATCACACTGATTGATTAGCGTATATTGAAGAATCCTTGCATTCCTGGGATAAACCCCACTTGATCATGTTGTATGATCCTTTTAATATGCTGATGGATTCTGTTTCCTAGTATTTTGTTGAGGATTTTTGCATCTATATTCATCAGTGATATTGGCCTGTAGTTTTCTTTTTCTGTGACATCTTTGTCTGGTTTTGGTATCAGGGTGATGATGCCCTCACAGAATGAGTTTGGGAGTGTTCCTCCCTCTGATACATTTTGGAAGAGTTTGGGAAGGATAGGTGTTAGCTCTTCTCTAAATGTTTGCTAGAATTTGCCTGTGAATCCATCTGGTCCTGGGCTTTTGTTTGTTGGAAGATTTTTAATCACAGTTTCAATTCCAGTGCTTGTGATTGGTCTGTTTATATTTTCTATTTGTTCCTGGTTCAGTCTCAGAAGGTTGTGCTTTTCTAAGAATCTGTCTATTTCTTCCAGGTTGTCTGGCATAGAGTTGCTTGTAGTAATCTCTCATGATCTTTTGTATTTCGGCAGTGTCAGTTGTTATTTTTCGTTTTTCCCTTGTAATTCTGTTGATTTGTCTTCTCCCTTTTTTTCTTGATGAGTCTGGACAATGGTTTATCAGTTTTGTTTA
This sequence comes from Aethalodelphis obliquidens, assembly GCF_003676395.1. Classification (NCBI taxonomy): domain Eukaryota; kingdom Metazoa; phylum Chordata; class Mammalia; order Artiodactyla; family Delphinidae; genus Aethalodelphis; species Aethalodelphis obliquidens. The sequence continues at coordinate 31,743,588 of NW_020837951.1, read as the reverse complement.
TCTTCTCAAAGAACCAGCTTTTAGTTTTATTGATTTTTGCTAATGTTACCTTCATTTCTTTTTCATTTATTTCTGATCTGATCTTTATGATTTCTTTCCTTCTGCTAACTTTGGTGTTTTTTTTAAATTCTTCTTTCTCTAATTGCTTTAGGTTAGTTTATTTATTTGAGATGTTTCTTGAGGTAAGATTGTATCGCTCTAAACTTCCCTCTTAGAACTGCTGTTGCTGCATTTGTTGTCGTGTTTTCATTGTCATTTGTTTCTAGGGTTTTTTTTTTTTTTTTTTTTGTGTGGCTGTGTTGGGTCTTTGTTGCTGCGCGCGGGCTTTCTCAAGTTGCGGTGAGTGGGGGCTACTGTTCGTTGCAGTGTGCAGGCTTCTCATTGCAGTGGCTTCTCTTGTTGCAGAGCACAGGCTCTAGGTGCATGGGCTTCAGTAGTTGTGCGTCGTGGGCTCTAGAGCATAGGCTCAGTAGTTGTGTTGCATGGGCTTAGTTGCTCTGGAGCATGTGGAAATCTTCCCGGACCAGGGCTCGAACCCGTGTCCCCTGCAGTGGCAGGCGGATTCTTAGCCAGTGTGCCACCTTGGAAGCCCCTCTAGGTATTTTTTGATTTCCTCCTTGATTTCTTCAGTGATCTCTTGGTTATTTAGTAGTGTATTTTTTAGCCTCCATGTATTTGTACTTTTTACAGTTTTTTTTCCTGTAATTGCTATCTAGTCTCATAGCGTTGTGGGCAGAAAAGATACTTGATACGATTTCAATTTTCTTAAATTTACCAAGGCTTGATTTGTGACCCAAGATATGATCTATCCTGGGGAGTGTTCCATGAGCACTTGAGAATGTCCTGTAAATATCAATTAAGTCCATCGTGTTTAATGTATCATTTAAAGCTTGTGTTTCCTTATTAATTTTCATTTTGGATGTTCTGTCCATTGGTGAAGGTGGGATGTTAAAGTCCCCTATTTTTATTGTGTTACTGTCGATTTCCCCTTTTATGGCTGTTGGCATTCGCTTTATGTATTGAGGTGCTCCTATGTTGGGTGCATAAATATTTACCATTGTTATATCTTCTTGGATTGATCCCTTGATCATTCTGTAGTGTCCTTCTTTGTCTCTTGTAATAGTCTTTATTTTAAAGTCTGTTTTGTCTGATACGAGAATTGCTACTTCAGCTTTGTTTTGATTTCCATTTGCATGGAATATCTTTTCCATCACCTCGCTTTCAGTCTGTATGTGTCCCTAGGTCTGAAGTGGGTCTCTTTTAGACAGCATATATATGGGTCCTGTTTTTGTATCCTTTCAGCCAGTGGGTGTCTTTTGGTGGGAGCATTTAATCCATTTACATTTAAGGTAATTATTGATATGTATGTTCCTATTACCATTTTCTTAATTGTTTTGGGTTTGTTATTGTAGGTCTTCTCCTTCTCTTGTGTTTCCTGCCTAGAGAAGTTCCTTTAGCATTTGTTGTAGAGCTGGTCTGGTGCTGCTGAATTCTCTTAGCTTTTGCTTGTCTGTTAACATTTTAATTTCTCTGTCGAATCTGAATGAGATCCTTGCTTGGTAGAGTAATCTTGGTTGTAGCTTTTTCCCTTTCATCACTTTAAATATGTCTTGCCAGTCCCTTCTGGCTTGCAGAGTTTCTGCTGAAAGATCAGCTGTTAACCTTATGGGGATTCCCTTGTATGTTATTTGTTGCTTTTTGTTGCTGCTTTTAATATTTTTTATTTGTATTTAATTTTTGATAGTTTGACCAGTATGTGTCTTGGTGTGTTTCTCCTTGGATTTATCCTGTATGGGACTCTCTGTGCTTCCTGGACTTGATTGACTATTCCCTTTCCCATATTAGGGTGGTTTTCAAGTATAATCTCTTGAAATATTTTCTCAGTCCCTTTCTTTTTCTCTTCTTCTTTTGGGACCCCTATAATTCGAATGTTGGTGTGTTTAATGTTGTCCCAGAGGTCTCTGAGACTGTCCTCAATTCTTTTCATTCTTTTTTTCTTTATTCTGCTCTGTGGTAGTTATTTCCACTGTTTTATCTTCCAGGTCACTTATCCATTCTTCTGCCTCAGTTATTCTGCTACTGATTCCTTCTGGTGAATTTTTAATTTCATTTACTGTGTTGTTCGTCATTGTTTGTTTGCTGTTTAGTTCTTCTAGGGCCTTTTAAACGTTAATCGTATTTTCTACTTCCACGATTTTGGATCAGCTTTACTCTCATTATTCTGAAATATTTTTCAGGTAGACTACCTATTTTCTCTTCATTTGTTTGGTGTGGTGGGTTTTTACTTTGCTTCTTCATCTGCTGCTTATTTCTCTGTCTTCTCGTTTTGGTTTACTTGCTGTGTTTGGGGTCTCCTTTTCGCAGGCTGCAGGTTCATAGTTCCTGTTGTTTTTAGTGTCTGCCTCCAGTGGCTAAGGTTGGTTCAGTGGGTTGTGTAGGCCTCCTGGTGGAGGGGCCTGGTGCCTGTGTTCTGGTGGATGATGCTGGATCTTGTCTTTCTAGTAGGAAGGACCATGTCTGGTGGTGTGTTTTGGGGTGTCTGTGAACTTATTATGATTTTAGGCAGCCTCTCTGCTATTGGGTGGGGTTGTGTTCCTGCCTTGCTATTTGTTTGGCATGGGGTGTCCAGCACTGGAGCTTGCAGGTCGTTGAGTGGAGCTAGGTCTTAGCATTAAGATGGAGATCTCTGGGAGAGCTCTCGCCGTTTGATATTACATGGGGTTGGGAGGTCTCTGGTGGTCCAATGTCCTGAACTCGGCTCTCCCACCTCAGAGCCTCAGGCCTGACACCCGGCCAGATCACCAAGACCTGTCAGCCACATGGCCAGGTACCTGGGGAGTTTCTTGCCTTTTGGGAAATCTGAGGTCTTCTGCCAGTGTTCAGTAGGTGTTCTGTAGGAGTTGTTCCATATGTAGATGTATTTTTGATATATTTTTGGGGAGGAAGGTGATCTCCACGTTTTACTCCTCTCTGCCATCTTGAAGGTCCTCTCTCGTGTTTGTGAATCTATAGTCTTTTTCACCGAAAAATGCATCTCTGGTCGTCTTACATTTCAAAAAGGTTATTATAGCTGCATTATAGTGAATAGACTGGGATAGAATGAAATGAATGCAAAAGATCATTTAGGAGTGGTTACCGAGATGGTGAAGATAGAGAAAAAAGATTGATTTGAGACTTAGGTGGAAATTTGACTTGCCTCTCTATATGTGTATTTTATTTCTTGCTACCTAGACTATAGCCCTAAAGATCAGGGACTATGTCTCCACTAATTGTGTATGTCACAGTACCAGGTGCTCAGCAAGATGCAGAGTTTATTGAATGGTACTCTACCTGTTAATGTCAATGAGATTATTATGACTTGCATTTCTTACCATCTTCACTGTTTAACATGTCATTAAAAATCACTTATGATTTTCTTGAGACAGTGGTATGGTCAAAGTGTTTGTTTACTGATTTAAAAAATATATATGTATTTACATTATTGATCTCCTTCTGGCATAAAAGCTTCGTGTGTGCCATTAAAATAATGAGATCGAAACTGTTGTTAGATGTGGGTATTTGCTTAGTTTTATTCATATCTTCCTTGAATTTTTTGTATAGGCTTGTTCTTTGCTAGTTTGTGTAAAACTTATTTTTAGACAATTTCATGAACGGTTACTATAAATTTTCTAGATTTATCATTATTCGATTTGTATAGTAAGGAGTAAGTATCTTTATTTTTGGTATAGCGTCTTTGTTGAAAAGGGGTTCTTAATTTAAATGTGTCAGTCTTTATCTAATTTATCAGTGTTTTCTCTTGTGGTTCATGCTGTTGGTATCTTGTTCAAGGAATGTTCTGTATCCTAAGATCAAGAAGATAATTTCCCTATATTTTCTATTGAATGTTTTAAATGTTTTGCTTTTAACAGTTAAGTTGTTAATCTATCTGGTATTGATGGTATGAGATAGATATAAATAAAATTTTGTTTTATTTCTTTTGGAAAACCAGTTATCTCATTATTAACTGATTTCTGCAGTGTTATTTCCATATCACAATTCCATATATGCATAAGTGTGTCTCCATTCTTTCTTCTCTGTTCCACTGGTCAATTTGTCTATTTCTCCACCAGGGTCCACACTGTGTTAATTAAGACAGTCTTGTGATAAAGCTTGATATCTAGTTGGATAATATGATTACCTTATTCTACCTTTTCAAGTGTGTTTTGGCAATTCTTGGCCATTTAGCCTTCCATATAAAATTTGGAATCTGCTTTTCAAAGTTCATACACAGTCTTGTTGGAAATTTGGGAATTGCATTAGATTTATCCATCTATTTAGAGACAAATTATATATTTACAATGTCCAGTTTTACTGCCTGTGAATATGGGATATTCTTATACTTGGTTATGTATTCTTTATTATTTGTGTATCTTTATAGTTTTCTGCATACAGATTGTGGTGCATTTTCTGCATACAGATTGTACATTTTAAAGATACCTGCAAAGTATCTTGCATCCTACATCATCTTCTACAGTATGACGTTGCTACTCACCCACAAACAGTAGCAACAGTGGCGTCTAATTCTCCTTCCTTTGAATCTGAGCTGAGGCAGAAGTAATGCCACCAGACTTCTGAGGCTAGATCAGAAAAGGCCAGATAGCTCCCACTGGTTCTCTGAGGATGCTTGCACTGGGGGAACTTAGCCATCATGTGAAATGTCCAAATATCTGAAGACTCCCACATGGGAGATAGCCACAGCCACAGCTGAGCTCAGAAATTTCCAGCCTCAGGTGCCAGCACTTGAGTGAGCCATCTTGGACATCAGTGCAGTTGAGCCTTCAGATGACTGTGGCTTCAGCCAACATCTGACTCAACCGCATGAGAGACCCCAAGTGAGAACTCCTCAGCTGACTTCCTAAATGTCTGATCCGCAAAATCATTAGCAGAATTAAGTGGCGGTTTTAGGCCTTTAAGTTTTGGAGGAATTTGTTATGCAGCAACAGATGACTGGAATACAGGGCTCACACTTAACTTTGTTTCTCTATTTCAGTCTATTTCATTAATCTGTTCTTAAGTACTTCATTGTTTCAGGGTTTGTGTGTGTGTGTGTGTGTGTGTGTGTGTGTTCTGGGGAGGTGTTAAACATGTCCTTTTAAATTATGTTTTCTAACTTTTGTTGGTGTATAGAGAAATATAGTTAGTTTTCATATATAGATCTTATGGCCAATTATCTTTAAACTTATTATTTCTAATAATTGGTCTAAATCCCTTTGCACTTTCTATTAATAGGGTTTTTGGGGGGAGGGTGATATTTTTCTTCTCTTACAATATCACCCATTTTTCTTTTCTTGTTTCAATTCTTTATGGGTTTTTTTCAATCTGGCTCACTGGTTATTGAAAGAAACAGTTAATAAAGCAACTTGTTCAAATTTATCTTTTAAGGAGTTTTTTTTTTTAATTTATTTTTGGCTGCGTTGGGTCTTCATTGCTGTGCTTGGGCTTTCTCTAGTTGTAGTGAGTGGAGGCTACTCTTCGTTGAGGTGCGTGAGCTTCTTATTGCGGTGGCTTCTCGTGTGGATCATGGGCTATAGGTGTGTGGGCTTCAGTAGTTGTGGTGCGTGGGCTTAGTAGTTGTGGCTAATGGGTGCTAGAGCACAGGCTCAGTAGTTGGGCATACAGGCTTAGTTGCTCTGTGGCATGTGGGATCTTCCCAGACCAGGGCTCAAACCCATGTCCCTTGCATTGGCAAGCAGATTCTTAACCACTGTGCCACCAGGAAAGCCCCAAATTTATCTTTTAAAAATGATAAATGATAACAGCTTATAAATGATAACATTTATAAATGATAACAGCTCCCTCTGCAAAAAAATTCTTACTGCTATTTATATATATTTTTTCTGAAAGTAAAATTTCATTCTGTATGACAGGATTGTTGTAAGGATTGTTGACCATTGTAAGGATTGTTGACCATGTGTGCAAAGTGCTTACACAGCTCCTCTCAGGGGAATTGGAGTAAGTTTGATTTGATACTTGCATTTTTAACTGCTAGATCAAGCTAAAAAGATTCCTGGCTTTTTGTTACTTTAATTTGAAACACATTATAATTGCATCACTTTTTATCATTTTTTTGGCTTGTCATAGAAAAGTACAAAACATATTCTTTAAAACTCAGCTCTCCCTGTCCCTCTCCCCAAACAGTTAACATATGGTAATAATACTAGTTGATAATAGAGGATTCTGAAAAATGTGTCATGGTTTCTGCTTTGAAGAAACTTACCTAGATGAGAATTCATGAAATGTTAAATATTTAAATAATAATTTAAAGCTTTATAAAATGTTAATATAAGTCAGTATATGACTAATTGTCAAATATTTTATAGAGACCAGTAAGTGAAAGAGTGCCAGCTATCTGGATGCTAGATAAGGGCAGTGTTATCCTTATTTTTCAGATAAAAGAAGGCTGAAGAACAGAGAAACTTTGGTGTTTGTCTAAAGCACAAGGCCTTCATAAGTGGAAGGGCAGGGATCCAATCTGGAATTATTTTTACTATTAACTCAGATGGATAGACAATCCAGGAATATTCTCAGGAATACTGTGCTTAATACCTATATTGTAGGTCTTCATTAGATATTTGTTGAGTAAATGAATGGAGGCCCTTTTCTCCTTTGGTTTTCATTCCTTTTGGTGGTTCATTTAATATTTTTTAAGCTATATGTATTCTTTTTGGTGCCTTCTGATTTTGAAGTAAGTGTGAACTCATTACTATTAATACCTTAGTATAGTAGTTAGGTAATACAAGCAAGGAGAAGTCCAGATTTATTTTAATTAAATAGTTATGACTCTGGAGTCCTTAATGATAAATTATATGACATCTAGAATGTGTTTACTCTAAGTTGTTTAAATGTTTACCAGTGGACTTGTGCTCTGTGTTTGTAAAGAAATTAGATTAATTATTGATACCAAATGTTTTCTGCTGTGTACATTTGCTCTTAAAATTACATGTTGTAAAAACATATTAGAAATCCTTAAATCAATATTTAACAAAGGCAAATATATGTATAGCCTCTCTTCTTTTAATCATTAAATACATAATTGGACATTTTTCAGAATTTTAATTAACTCAGAATAATTACTTTTTACAATTATCAGTATGGATAAGTATTCATTTAAACATATCTTTTAATCTTTAGACAGAAATTTCAGGATATTTCTGGAAGAAGGGAAAAAGCCATAACTAGTTATTAAATTTAATTTCAAAACTATAAAGAGAGAGATGTCACCTTTACTGAAAGTTTGGCCATAGTTTGCTGTTTACTGCTTGCATACTGCAAAGCTTTTTAATTAGTGAGTTGGTATACTTTCTTTTTTTTTTTAAACTTCCTTGGTTATATACCATGTATCAAACTTGGTATTTTTGCAGATTTTCAGAACTTGGCATATTATCTTCCTTTCTGACCTGATTATTAGAAGAACAGAAACATTTGAATATTTACTACATCCTAGATACTATTGTAGACACTGGAAATATAGCTGTGAGCAAAACAGAAGAAAATTCTTTTCTCATTGAACTTATATTCTGCAGGTGGGAGTGAAGAAAACAGAGACATTTTTAAAATAAATAAATATATAATATTTAGATGGCTATAAGTACCTTGAAATAAAAGTAAAAGCAGGTTAAAAAGAACAGAGAATCACAGAAGGTGATGAGTGTTCTTTTATATAGGGTGGTTATGGAAGGTTTCTGATGCCATTTGAGCAAAGACCTGAAGGAAGTGAAGGCATAAACCATCGGGAATAGACTTCTCCAGGTAGAAGGGAAATCAAGTGTGAAGACTCTGAGGTGAGAGGATGCGTGGCATATTCAGGGAGTAATAAGGAGGTCAGTGTGGCTGATTGTGAGCACGGGAGAGGAGGTCAGAGAGATCAGCTGGGCCTGATTACGGAAGGCCTTGCAGAATATCATAACAAAGTTGGATAGAAAACCTTTGGAAGGTTCTGAGCAGATGATAACCTGATATGATTTAAAAGATCACCTTGACTATTATGAAAAGGATAGATTCTAAGGGAGCAAGGATTGAAGCAAGAATACCAGGTAGGTGGCTAATATAATAATCAGGATACTATGGGTCTACTTTTTAGAAAAATGCAGAAACACCAATGTACAGACAATTTTGTGTAGAATGTCAGGGGCCTAGTATGTTATGTTTTTACCTACTCTCTGTAGCCCTAGGAAATGGTTCTGAACTTAAACGCTTGAGAGAGGAATAAGGAACTACCCTGACAACAACCTTAACATTGAGGTACCTTTTTCAAAAATTACACACACACACACACACACATTTCAAATGTACAAATATGTAGGAAATAATAAAAATAATATAACACTCATCACCCAACTTTGTCAACTCTTAACATTTTGCCACAGTTTCATCCCCTTTTTTGGAAGAAAACTTTAAAAATACCACTGAAGTCCCTTGTGTACCCTTTCTTGATTCCATTTACTTTGTTCCTGTCTGCATCTGAAGGAAATCTTTTCCCCTGTTTTAAGTATTTATCATTTTTGTGCACATAACTATATATAAGTAATATATGATATTGTTTTGCAGTTTTCTTTCTGCTTTTTTCCAAACAGCTTTCTTGAGGTGTAATTGACATATAATAAACTATACAATTCGATAAGTTTTGACATATGTATACACCATGACACCATCACCACAATCAAGATAATGTGAACCCATCACCAGTGAACCCAGTTAAGATAATGAATATATCCATTGCCCCCAAAAGTTTCCTTATACCCATTTGTAACCTTCCTTCTGGCTTCTCCCTCCCACATCCTCCCACATGCACATACACCCTCACTACTCAAGCAACCATTGACCCGCTTTCTGTCACTATACATTAGTTTGAATTTTCTAGAATTTTATATAAATAGAATCATCTAATACATACTTCTTTTTTGTCTGGTTTCTTTCACTCTGCATGTATATTTTGAGGTTCATCCATGTTGTAATGTGTATCAGTATTTCATGGCTTTTTATTGTTGAGTAGATACTCTGTTGTATGGATATACCACAGTTTGTTTATCCATTCGTCTGTTGATGAACATTTGGGTATTTCCAGTTTTGGGCTACTACAAATAAGGCTACTATGAACATTTGAATACAAGACTTTGTATGGAAAAAGGATTTCATTTCTCTTGGATAAATACTTATGAATGGAATGACTGGGTCATATTCTTCACCTTTCTAAGAACTGCCAAGCTGTTTTCCAAAATAATTGTACCATTTTATATTCCCACCAGTTCCTTCATATCCTTGCCAACACTTAATATGGTTAGCCTTTTTAATTATAGCCATTCTAATACGTCTGTAGTGGTATCTCATTGTCATTTTAATTTTCATTTGACTAATGATGTTTCTGATTCATATTGAATTAATTCAGTATTTTTTATTCCATTTTGTCTTCTTTCTTGTCTTGCCGGCTTTAACTCTTTGTTTTTTTAGTGGTTATTTTAGGGTTTATAGTATACCTCTTATTATAGTTTATCTTCATGTGAGATTCTACTATTTCACATATGTTTAAGAAATTTACAGTATACTTCTTCTCCCCTCCCAGTCTTTATGCTATTGTTGTCATATATTTTACTTATACATGTGTTATATACTTAATAATGTTTAAACAGTCAGTTGTCTTTTTCAAGTGATATAGATATTAAAGGGGGAAAATCTTATCTATTTACTTCTGTCATTTCCATTTTTGGTGTGCTTAATGCCTTTGTGTAAGCCCATATTTCCATGTGGTGTAATTTTCCTTTTGCCTGAAAGACTTCCTGTAACATTTCTTAGAGTGCAGTTCTGCTGTTGATAAATTCCTTTGTGTATCTATCTAAAAAGGCTTCATCTGGCCTCTGTTTTCAAAAGGAATTTTTCTGTATATAGAATTTTATATTGAGTTTTTTCTTTCAGTACTTTACAGATGTTGTTCAGCTGTCTTTTCAGTTGCATTATTTCCGATGAGAAATCTGTTTTATTCTTATTTTTATTCCTCCGTATGTAATATGTCTTTTTCCTCTGCGTACTTCTACATTTTCCCTTTATAACTGGTTTTGAGCACTTTGATTATTATGGGCCTTGGTGGAGTTTTCTTCATGTTTCTTGTGCTTTGAATTTATTGAGCTTCGTGGATCTCTTGTTTTATAGTTTGCATCAAATTTGGAAAATTTTGGGCCACTATTTCTTCAAATATTTTTCTGTCCCCTCCAATCTCTGTTCTCCTTCAGGGACTCTAATTACACATATGCTATGCTACTTGAAGTTATCTCACAGCTCACTGATGCTCTTTTAAATTCTTTTGGATTCTGTTTTCTCTGTGTGTTTCATTTTCTATAGTTTCTTTTTCTATGCCTTCATGCTCACTAGTCTTAGCAGCAGCCGTGTCTATTCTGTTATTCCATTCAGTGTATTTTTCATCTCATATTATAATTTTCAACTCTAGAATTTTGATTTGGGTTTATTTTAATATCTTCCATGTCTCTACTTAACTTTTTGAACATATGGAATACAACTATAATAGTTTTAATATGCTTTGCTAATTCTAACGTCAATGTCAATTCTGGGTCAGTTTCAATTGATTGATTATTGTCTTCATTATAAGCCATATTTTCCTCTCTCTTTGTATGTCTGGTGGTCTTTGCTTGGGTTACCTTTCCATGGCTGGATGCTAGATATTTTCATATTCCTATAAATCTTCTTGAGCTTTGTTCTGGAATATAGTTAAGTTACTTGGAAACAGTTTGATCCTTTTGGGCCTCACTTTTATGATTTATTAAGCTTGATTGGAGCAATGCTTGTCTAGGGCTAATTATTTCACCACTACTGAAGTAAAAACCTTTCTGAGTGCTCTATCTAATGCCCTATAAATTAAGAGTTTTTCCAGTTTAGCTGGAGAGAACAGACACTCTTTCCAGCTTTGAATGAGTGATGGGCACTGTTCCCTCTAATCTTTTGGGATGATTTTTTCTCCAGCCTTGGGTAGTTTCTTCACATACATGTTCTGATCAGCTCTTTGCCAAATACTTGAGAGCTACCCTTCTGTGTATCTCCAGCATTCTCTTTCTGTACAGCTCTCTCCTCTCCAGTACTCTGTTCTACAAACTCTGCAGAAGCAAAAGTCTATCTATTATTACATTTTGAAACTGCAAGTAGAATAGGTTTAACAGTTTTATTCTCTGAGATAAGAAATCATTAGGAATAAGAAAGATTTTGTGATCACATTTTGAAACAGTGAAAAAGTTGAAATTGTGACTACTATAATAATTGAATGAAGAACATTAACTTGGCTTTTATAGAAACTTGGTCAGCCTAGCCTCTGTAGCAGTGGTGATGCAGAGCTTGCTGAGAACACAGATTTCTGGGACTTACCTTAAAGATTCTGATTCAGTAGATGTCAGACCACATTTGGAAAGATACTGCTCTACAGAGTCTATCCTAGTTCCACAGGTAGTGTAAATACAAAGAAAGTCAGACATGGAACTGGTAGAAGTAAAATGTGACTTTCATGATTTTACTAGGAGAAATATAGAATACTTGAGCTACTTTTAAATTTTTTAAAAGAAAATTTTAAAGGGAGAAGCAATAGAAAAGAGAGGGAACAAGGAGGAGAGAGGAAGTGAGGATAGTAGACAAAAGTTAGGAAAAAAGAAGAAAAGATTAGAGAGAAGCAAGGCCAGGTAGAGAACAGAAGAGAAGATAGAAGAGTAGATTCCAAAATGAATGCTGTTAGGAGGTAAATTGTTTTAGGTTATTATGACTTTAGAGGAATTTAAACTTAAATTTTGCCTTGAAATATTTGTGAGCCGATTAATCAGGATTTAGGATCCCGCCCCCCCCCCTTTTTTAAAATAGGTATAGTACCTATGCCTCTACTCTGATTGGCAGAGTATACCTATAGTACCTATGCCTTTATTCTGATTGGAACTATAGAACCTCAGGGAGAAAATTAAATCTAAGGTACCATCACTTGTAGGATACACCAGTATTTTGTGTACCTCTGAGAGAGAAAAGTGCTGCCAGTTAAGTATAGCACAGTGCTTTTTTTTAACCATCTGTTTTAAGATACATTCCAATTTCAGAGATGTTAAAATGTGGGAAAGATGTTGTGTCCTCAGATTGATGAAATACAGTATTTAGAAGTCTTCTACCTTTCTACTCCAGCTCTGTCTTCTCCTGATTTATTCTATTTAGTAAGTTCTATTTTTTCAATATTATTCATCAGGAGTGGCTCAAATCTCACCTCCTTCATGAAGTCCATGTAGATCCTTACAGTAAGATGTTTCAAGTTTCCTTTGAGCATGTTTCTTATGCCCCTTTCAATTTTGAATATTTCTTCTTAATGGAAAAGCAAAAGAGGAGTTAAGTAGTTCTGCTTTCTCTGTATTGTCTGCTAACATTATACCATCTGCCCCAAGCAGTAGGCCTGTACCTTCTTTCTTGTTCCTCTTGCCCTACATGCATTTTTTAAAATCTTTTTTATTGTTCTTAATATTTTTCGCCAGCCTCTGCTCATTCTGGGCTCTTACGTGGTTCTCCTCATTTCACATCACTCTTTTTTATTCATCCTTGTTTACTTACCTTTCTTTTCATTCCTGTTTTTTTTTTTTTAAAAACAAGTATCTTAAAATTCTGAACTTATAGCACACCTTACCCAATCATATTGGATTTTTTTAAGATGTCACTTTCCTTCCTTATCCGATTAACTTTTAACCTTTTTTTATAGTGTCAGAATTTTTACTTTTTAGAAACTCTCTTTTAAAAAAGGTTTTCCCATTACAATATAATCTCTGCTATGGCATCATACAAGTATTTTCTCTAAACTTGACTCACTTGCCTAAAGTATCACTGTTTCCAGTATTCCTTTTTGTAACTATTATGAACACCAAGATGGCAAGGTTGCTTTCTCATGGTTTTCATTTCCACTTTACTATTTTATGCTTCTGTGTCAGAATTAATTCCCCAAAAGTAGTTCCTTTCATTATTTCTTCCAACTAATGGAAGATGAAATGTTTCATATGCTAGTGACTTACATTATGCTTTCCTCGGCAAGTTCTAGCTGGTTTCTTGATAGTTGGAGATCCCTGTTGTTGGACCACCACTTTGCTACTTTGTGGAAAATATTATAATAAAAATTTCTAAAACTATTATTGTAACTTTCTATTATGAAATATAATATACATGCTATAAAAATTCATTAAGCATAAATATAAACCTGAACAAGTTATTGTACTGTGAATACTCATGTAACCACTACTCAGATCAAGAAATAGACAATTACCAGCATCCTAGAATCCCCTCATACCCTCTTCCCACTTATAAACACATGTCTCCCTGCAAAAGTAATCACCGTCTTGATTTGTATGGTAACTGCTACTTAGTTCTTCTGTATGGTTTTACCACCAAAATACATAATTAAGACTATAGTTTAGGGCTTCCCTGGTGGCGCAGTGGTTGGGAGTCCGCCTGCCGATGCAGGGGACACGGGTTCGTGCCCCGGTCTGGGAAGATCCCACATGCCGCAGAGCGGCTGGGCCCGTGAGCCATGGCCGCTGAGCCTGCACGTCCGGAGCCTGTGCTCCGCAATGGGAGAGGCCACAACAGTGAGAGGCCCGCGTACCGCAAAGAAAAAAAATTAAAAAGTAAAATGAGTTAGAGAATGTTCTCTCTTTCTCTTGAATAATTAGTGTAATTTCCTTTAACTCTTTGGAAGATTGGCCAGTGAAGCCACCTGTGCTGGTGTTTGTTTGGTTTTGTTTTTGTTTATGTGTACAGGGAGGTGGGGGAGTTTCAAAATGCACATTTAATTTTTTAATAGTTATGACTAGTCAGATATTTTTCTTGTCAGTTTTGGTAAGTTACAGTTTTCTAGTACTTTATCCATTTCATCTAACTTTTCTAGTTTATTGACATAAATGTATTCATAATATCCTCTCGTTACCTTTTTTTTTAATTTTAATTTTATTTTTGGCTGCATTGGATCTTCGTTGCTACGCATGGGCTTTCTCTAGTTGCGGCGAGCGGGGTCTACTCTTCGTTGCGGTACGTCGGCTTCTCATTGCGGTGGCTCCTTTTGTTGTGGAGCACAGGCTCTAGGCACGTGGGCTTCAGTAATTGTGGCACATGGGCCCAGTTGCTCCACAGCATGTGGGATCTTCCTGGACCAGGGATCGAACCCGTGTTGCCTGCACTGGCAGGCAGATTCTTAACCAGTGTGCCATCCCCTCTTCTTATCTTTTTAATATCTGAAATATCAGTAGCAATGTCCCCTTTTTTTCATTTCTGATTTTGGTTATTTGAACCGTCTTTATTTTTTTTAGCTACTTCTGAGTGAATTTTACCAACTTTATTAGTCTTCTAAAACTGAAAATTTGGCTTTTTTAACCTATTGTATGCTTGCTTTTTCTATTTAATGAAATTTATGTCCACATATTTATTATTTTCTACTTTCTTTGCATTTCTAAGTTCCTGAGATGGATGTTTAGTTTATTAATTTTCAGCCTTTCTTCTTTTCTAATATATTTGCATTTAGAGTTATAAATTTCTAACTACCGCTTCATCTGCCTATAAGTTTTAGTGTGCGTTATTTTTCTAATGCAGTTCAGAGCATTGTAATTTCCATTGTGGGGACACCCCTGGTGGCACAGTTAAGAATCCACCTGCCAACGCAGGGGACACGGGCTCGATTGCTGGTCCGGGAAGGCCCCACATGCCGCGGAGCAACTAAGCCCATGTGCCACAACTACTGAGCCTGCACTTTAGAGCCTGCGCGCCGCAATTCAACTACTGAAGCCCACAAGCTCTGGGTCCCGCGTGCCGCAACTACTGAGCCCGCGTGCCTAGAGCCCTGTGCTCTGCAACAAGATAAGCCACTGCAATGAGAAGCCTGCACACTGCAATAAAGAGTAGCCCCTGCTCGCCACAATCAGAGAAAGCCCATGCACAGCAATGAAGACCCAACACAGCCAAAAATGAAATAAATACATTTATTTAAAGAAATAATAATAATTTCCATTGTGATCTCTTCTTTGCTTTGTGGATTATGTATAAGGGTTTTTCTTTGTTTCCAGACATGTAGTGTTTATGGGTATATTTTTGTTAACTGTTTCAAGTTTAATTTTATTATGATCAGAGTACATGGTCTTGAATGAGGTCCCTTTTTTTTTTTCTTTTACTTTTATTTGCATTTATTTTTTGCGACATTTACTCCCCGGCCGTAAGTTTTTGTTTCGTCAGTTTCTTCTGGGATGGGATATCTTTTTCTTCTGGGCAACCTCCTCTTCTGGTTTAGGAATAATCTGTTCATTTTCAGTAAGGATCATCTCAATGTAGCAGGGAGAGCTCACGTATGGGTTGACCTGACTATGAGCTCTGTAAGTCCTGTACCACATCGTGGGGGCTTTGTTCACCTAGATGTGGTTAATGACCAGAGAATCTATATCTAAGTCCTTAAGTTCAGCATTACTCTCTGCACTTCTGAGCATGTGCTGTAAAAGTTCAGCACTCTTCTTGGGCCACTGACCCTGCATCCAGCCCCACTGTTTGACCTGGACACACCTACCAACTCCACCATTGTAACGACAGAATGGCACGCATTGCTTCTTTAACGTGACATCCTTCAGATACTTGGTGGCTTTTCGGATATGCATACCCTTAATGGCCTGGGCAGTTTAACGAGTGTTCTTAAAGTGAACATGAAGATTTCAGCCTCTTGACTTGCATGATTTTGTGGGGTTTTTTCTGGGTCAAGTGAATAGCGAACCATTTTTAGAGGTCACCTCAGACCACTTACCGGAAAAGTCAATTTTTTTTTTATTATAGTTGATTTACAGTGTCCTGTTCATTTCAGGTGTACAGCACAGTGATTCAGTTATACACATACACACACACACACACACACACACACACACACACACATTCTTTTGCAGATTCTTTTCACTTATAGGTTATTACAAATCATAGCGTATAGTTCCCTGTGCTATACAGTATGTCCTTGTTGGTTGTCTAGTTACATATAGTAGTGTGTGTATGTTAATCCCATCCTCCTAATTTATCCCCCTGCCCCCCGCCCTTCCCCTTTGGTAACCATAAGTTTGTTTGTTTTCAAAACAACCATAAGTTGTTTTGTTTTCCATAAGTTTGTTTTCTGTGGGTTTATTTCTGTTTTATAAAGAAGTTCATTTGTATCTTATTTTTGTTTCAGATTCCACATATAAATGATATCATATGATATTTGTCTTTCTCCAGCTTACTTCACTCATGACAATCTCTAGGTCCATCCATGTTGCTGCAAATGGCATTATTTCATTCTTTTTATGGCTGAGTGATATTCCATTGTATATATGTACCACATCTTCTTTATCCACTCCTCTGTTGATGGATATTAAGGTTGCTTCCAGGTCTTGGCTATTGTACACAGTGCTGCAATGAACATTGCGGTGCATATATCGTTTCAGATCATGTTTTTCTCTGCATATATGCCCAGGAGTGGGATTGCAGGGTCATATGGTAGCTCTATTTTTAGTTGTTTTTTTTTTTTTTTTAACATCTTTATTGGGGTATAATTGTTTTCCAGTGGTGTGTTAGTTTCTGCTTTATAACAAAGTGAATCAGTTATACATATGCATATGTTCCCATATGTCTTCCCTCTTGCGTCTCCCTCCCTCCCACCCTCCCTATCCCACCCCTCCAGGCTGTCACAAAGCACCGAGCCAATATCCCTGTGCCATGCGGCTGCTTCCCACTAGCTATCTACCTTACTACGTTTGTTAGTGTCTATATGTCCATGACTCTCTCTCGCCCTGTCACAGCTCACCCTTCCCCCTCCCCATAACCTCAAGTCCGTTCTCTAGTAGGTCTGCGTCTTTATTTCTGCCTTACCCCTAGCTTCTTCATGACATTTTTTTTTCTTAAATTCCATATATATGTGTTAGCATACGGTATTTGTCTTTTTCTTTCTGACTTACTTCACTCTGTATGACAGACTCTAGGTCTATCCACCTCATTACAAATAGCTCAATTTCGTTTCTTTTTATGGCTGAGTAATATTCCATTGTATATATGCGCCACATCTTCTTTATCCATTCATCCGATGATGGGCACTTAGGTTGTTTCCATCTCCGGGCTATTGTAAATAGAGCTGCAATGAACATTTTGGTACATGACTCTTTTTGAATTATGGTTTTCTCAGGGTATATGCCCAGTAGTGGGATTGCTGGATCATATGGTAGTTCTATTTGTAGTTTTTTAAGGAACCTCCATACTGTTCTCCATAGTGGCTGAACCAATTCACATTCCCACCAGCAGTGCAAGAGTGTTCCCTTTTCTCCACACCCTCTCCAGCATTTATTGTTTCTAGATTTTTTGATGATGGCCATTCTGACTGGTGTGAGATGATATCTCATTGTAGTTTTGATTTGCATTTCTCTAATGATTAATGATGTTGAGCATCCTTTCATGTGTTTGTTGGCAGTCTGTATATCTTCTTTGGAGAAATGTCTATTTTGGTCTTCTGCCCATTTATGGATTGGGTTGTTTGCTTTTTTGTTATTGAACTGCATGAGCTGCTTGTAAATTTTGGAGATTAATCCTTTGTCGGTTGCTTCATTTGCAAATATTTTCTCCCATTCTGAGGGTTGTCTTTTGGTCTTGTTTATGGTTTCCTTTGCTGTGCAAAAGCTTTTAAGTTTCATTAGGTCCCGTTTGTTTATTTTTGTTTTTATTTCCATTACTCTAGGAGGTGGGTCAGAAAGGATCTTGCTGTGATTTATGTCATAGAGTGTTCTGCCTATGTTTTCCTCTAAGAGTTTGATAGTTTCTGGCCTTACATTTAGGTCTTTAATCCATTTTGAGCTTATTTTTGTGTATGGTGTTAGGGAGTGATCTAATCTCATACTTTTACATGTACCTGTCCAGTTTTCCCAGCACCACTTATTGAAGAGGCTGTCCTTTCTCCACTGTACATTCCTGCCACCTTTATCAAAGATAAGGTGTCCATATGTGCATTGGTTTATCTCTGGGCTTCCTATCCTGTTCCATTGATGTATATTTCTGTTTTTGTGCTAGTACCATACTGTCTTGATTACTGTAGCTTTGTAGTATAGTCCGAAGTCAGGGAGCCTGATTCCTCCAGCTCCTTTTTTCGTTCTCAGGATTGCTTTGGCTATTCGGGGTCTTTTGTGTTTCCATACAAATTGTGAAATTTTTTGTTCTAGTTCTGTGAAAAATGCCAGTGGTAGTTTGATAGGGATTGCATTGAATCTATAGATTGCTTTGGGTAGTAGAGTCATTTTCACAATGTTGATTCTTCCAATCCAAGAACATGGTATATCTCTCTATCTATTTGTATCATCTTTAATTTCTTTCATCAGTGTCTTATAATTTTCTGCATACAGTTCTTTTGTCTCCTTAGGTAGGTTTATTCCTAGATATTTTATTCTTTTTGTTGCAGTGGTAAATGGGAGTGTTTTCTTGATTTCACTTTCAGATTTTTCATCATCAGTATATAGGAATGCAAGAGATTTCTGTGCATTAATTTTGTATCCTGCCACTTTACCAAATTCATTGATTAGCTCTAGTAGTTTTCTGGTAGCATCTTTAGGATTCTCTATGTATAGGATCATGTCATCTGCAAACAGTGACAGCTTTACTTCTTCTTTTCCGATTTGGATTCCTTTTATTTCCTTTTCTTCTCTGATTGCTGTGGCTAAAACTTCCAAAACTATGTTGAATAAGAGTGGTGAGAGTGGGCAACCTTGTCTTGTTCCTGATCTTAGTGGAAATGCTTTCAGTTTTTCACCATTGAGGATGATGTTTGCTGTGGGCTTGTCATATATGGCCTTTATTATGTTGAGGAAAGTTCCCTCTATGCCTACTTTCTGCAGGGTTTTTATCATAAATGGGTGTTGAATTTTGTCAAAAGCTTTCTCTACATCTATTGAGATGATCATATGGTTTTTCTCCTTCAGTTTGTTAATGTGGTTTATCACATTGATAGA
Organism: Aethalodelphis obliquidens; assembly: GCF_003676395.1. Classification (NCBI taxonomy): domain Eukaryota; kingdom Metazoa; phylum Chordata; class Mammalia; order Artiodactyla; family Delphinidae; genus Aethalodelphis; species Aethalodelphis obliquidens. Next base: position 31,724,560 of record NW_020837951.1, on the reverse strand, counting down.
TTTGCATATATTGAAGAATCCTTGCATTCCTGGAATAAACCCCACTTGATCATGGTGTATGATCCTTTTAATGTGCTGTTGGATTCTGTTTGCTAGTATTTTGTTGAGGATTTTTGCATCTATGTTCATCAGTGATATTGGCCTGTAGTTTTCTTTCTTTGTGACATCCTTGTCTGGTTTTGGTATCAAGGTGATGGTGGCCTCGTAGAAGGAATTGGGGAGTGTTCCTTCCTTTGCTATATTTTGGAAGAGTTTGAGAAGGATAGGTGTTAGCTCTTGTCTAAATGTTTGATAGAATTCGCCTGTGAAGCCATCTGGTCTTGGGCTTTTGTTTGTTGGAAGATTTTTAATCACAGTTTCAATTTGAGTGCTTGTGATTGGTCTGTTCATATTTTCTATTTCTTCCTGATTCAGTCTTGGCAGGTTGTGCATTTCTAAGAATTTGTCCATTTCTTCCAGATTGTCCATTTTATTGGCATAGAGTTGCTTGTAGTAATCTCTCATGATCTTTTGTATTTCTGCAGTGTCAGTTGTTACTTCTCCTTTTTCATTTCTAATTCTATTGATTTGAGTCTTCTCCCTTTTTTTCTTGATGAGTCTGGCTAGTGGTTTATCTATTTTGTTTATCTTCTCAAAGAACCAGCTTTTAGTTTTATTGATCTTTGCTATTGTTTCCTTCATTTCTTTTTCATTTATTTCTGATCTGATTTTTATGATTTCTTTCCTTCTGCTAACTTTGGGGTTTTTTTGTTCTTCTTTCTCTGATTGCTTTAGGTGCAAGGTTAGGTTGTTTATTCGAGATGTTTCCTGCTTCTTAAGGTGGGCTTGTATTGCTATAAACTTCCCCCTTAGAACTGCTTTTGCTGCATCCCATAGATTTTGGGTCGTTGTGTCTCCATTGTCATTTGTTTCTAGGTATTTTTTTATTTCCTCTTTGATTTCTTCAATGATCACTTTATTATTAAGTAGTGTATTGTTTAGCCTCCATGTGTTTGTATTTTTTCAGATCTTTTCCTGTAATTGATATCTAGTCTCATGGTGTTGTGGTCAGAAAAGATATTTGATACAATTTCAATTTTCTTAAATTTACCAAGGCTTGATTTGTGACCCAAGATATGATCTATCCTGGAGAATGTTCCATGAGCACTTGAGAAAAATGTGTATTCTGTTGTTTTTGGATGGAGTGTCCTATAAATATCAATTAAGTCCATCTTGTTTAATGTATCATTTAAAGCTTGTGTTTCCTTATTTATTTTCATTTTGGATGATCTGTCCATTGGTGAAAGTGGTGTGTTTAAGTCCCCTACTATGAATGTGTTACTGTCAATTTCCCCTTTTATGGCTGTTAGTATTTGCCTTATGTATTGAGGTGCTCCTATGTTGGGTGCATAAATATTTACAATTGTTATATCTTCTTCTTGCATCGATCCCTTGATCATTATGTAGTGTCCTTCTTTGTCTCTTTTAATAGTTCTTATTTTAAAGTCTATTTTGTCTGATATGAGAATTGCTACTCCAGCTTTCTTTTGGTTTCCATTTGCATGGAATATCTTTTTCCATCCCCTTACTTTCAGTCTGTATGTGTCTCTAGGTCTGAAGTGGGTCTCTTGTAGACAGCATATATAAGGGTCTTGTTTTTGTATCCATTCAGCCAATCTGTGTCTTTTGGTGGGAGCATTTAGTCCATTTACATTTAAGGTAATTATCGATATGTATGTTCCTATTCCCATTTTCTAAATTCTTTTGGGTTCGTTATTATAGGTCTTTTCCTTCTCTTGTGTGTCTTGTCTAGAGAAGTTCCTTTAGCATTTGTTGTAAAGCTGGTTTGGTGGTGCTGAACTCTCTCAGCTTTTGCTTGTCTATAAAGTTTTAACTTCTCCATCAAATTTGAGATCCTTGCTGGGTAGAGTAATCTTGGTTGCAGGTTTTTCTCCTTCATCACTTTAAATATGTCCTGCCAGTCCCTTCTGGCTTGCAGAGTTTCTCCTGAAAGATCAGCTGTTAACCTTATGGGGATTCCCTTGTGTGTTATTTGTTGTTTTTCCCTTGCTGCTTTTAATATGTTTTCTTTGTATTTAGTTTTTGACAGTTTGATTAATATGTGTCTTGGTGTATTTCTCCTTGGATTTTCCTGTATGGGAGTCTCTGTGCTCTCTGGACTTGATTAACTATTTCCTTTCCCATATTAGGGAAGTTTTCAACTATAATCTCTTCAAATATTTTCTCAGTCGCTTTCTTTTTCTCTTCTTCTTCTGGAACCCCTGTAAGTCAAACGTTGGTGTGTTTAATGTTGTCCCAGAGGTCTCTGAGACTGTCCTCAGTTCTTTTTATTCTTTTTTCCTTATTCTGCTTTGCAGTAGTTATTTCCACTATTTTATCTTCCAGGTCACTTATTCGTTCTTCTGCCTCAGTTATTCTGCTATTGATCCCATCTAGAGTATTTTTAATTTCATTTATTGTGTTGTTCATCGTTGTTTGTTTCATCTTTAGTTCTTCTAGGTCCTTGTTAAATGTTTCTTGCATTTTGTCTATTCTATTTCCAAGATTCTGGATCATCTTTACTATCATTATTCTGAATTCTTTTTCAGGTGGACTGCCTATTTCCTCTTCATTTGTTAGGTCTTGTGGGTTTTTATCTTGCTCCTTCATCTCCTGTATGTTTTTCTGTCTTCTCATTTTGCTTATCTTACTGTGTTTGGGGTCTCCTTTTTGCAGGCTGCAGGTTCGTAGTTCCTGGTGTTTTTGGTGTCTGTCCCCAGTGGCTAAAGTTGATTCAGGTGGTTGTGTAGGCTTCCTGGTGGAGGGGACTAGTGCCTGTGTTCTGGTGGATGAAGCTGGATCTTGTCTTTCTGGTGGGCAGATCCACGTCTGGTGGTGTGTTTTGGGGTGTCTGTGGACTTATTATGATTTTGGGCAGCCTCTCTGCTAATGGGTGGGGTTGTGTTCCTGTCTTGCTAGTTGTTTGCCATAGGATGTCCAGCACTGTAGTTTGCTGGTCGTTGAGTGAAGCTGGGTGCTGGTGTTGAGATGGAGTTCTCTGGGAGATTTTCACCATTTGATATTATGTGGAGCTGGGAGGTCTCTTGTGGACCAGTGTCCTGAAGTTGACTCTCCCACCTCAGAGGCACAGCACTGACTCCTGGCTGCAGCACCAAGAGCCTTTCATTCACATGGCTCAGAATAAAAGGGAGATAAAATAGAAAGAAAGAATTAGTAGAAGAAAGAAAGAAAGAAAAAGAAAAAGAAGGAAGGAAGGAAGGAAGGAGGGAAGGATAAAAAGAAGATAAAGTGAAAGAAATTAAGTAACATAAAATGTAATAAAAATTTTAAAATAAAATAATTTTTAAGAGAAGAAAAAGGAAAAAAAAGTTAAAAAAAAAACAAAAACGGACGGGTAGAACCCTAGGATAAATGGTGGAAGCAAAGCTATACAGACAAAATCTCACATAGAAGCATACACATACACACAAAAAGAGGAAAAGGGGAAAAAATCATAAATCCTGCTCTCGAAGTCCACCTCCTCAATTTGGGATGATTCGTTGTCTAAAGGAGGGAAAGAAAGAAAGAAAGAAAAGTAAAATAAAATAGAAGTTATTAAAATAAAAAATAATTATTAAGAAAATAATTTAAAAAAACAAACAAAAAAAAAACGGACAGATAGAACCCTATTATAAATGGTGGAAGCAAAGCTATACAGACAAAATCTCACACAGAAGCATACACATACACATTCACAAAAAGAGGAAATGGGGAAAAAATCATAAATCTTCCTTTCAGAGTCCACCTCCTTAATTTGGGATGATTCGTTGACTATTCATGTATTCCACAGATGCAGGGTACATCAAGTTGATTGTGGAGCTTTAATCCGCTGCTTCTGAGGCTGCTGGGAGAGATTTCCCTTTCTCTTCTTTGTTCTCACAGCTCCCAGCGGCTCAGCTTTGGATTTGACCCTGCCTGTGCGTGTAGGTCGGCCGGAGGGCGTCTGTTCTTCGCTCAGACAGGGCAGGGTTAAAGGAGCTGCTGATTCGGGGGCTCTGGCTCACTCAGGCCGGTGGGGAGGGAGGGGCACGGAGTGCGGGGCGAGCCTGCGGTGGCAGTCAGGTGTGACATTGCACCAGCCTGAGGCCCGCCGTGCGTTCTTCTGGGGGAGTTGTCCCTGGATCCCAGGACCCTGGCAGTGGCGGGCTGCACAGGCTCCCCGGAAGCGGGTTGTGGATAGTGACCTGTGCTCGCACACAGGCTTCTTGGTGGCGGCAGCAGCAGCCTTAGCATCCCATGCCCATCATTGGGATTCGCGCTTTTAGCCGCGGCTTGTGCCCGTCTCTGGAGCTCCTTTAAGCAGCACTCTTAATCCCCTCTCCTCGCGCACTAGGAGACAAAAGAAGAAAAAGTCTCTTGCCTCTTTGGCAGGTGCAGACCTTTCTCCGGACTCCCTCCCGGCTAGCCGCGGCGCACCAACCCCCTGCAGGCTGTGCTCACGCCGCCAACCCCAGTCCTCTCCCGTCGCTCCGACCGAAGTTGAGCCTCAGCTCCCAGCCCCGCCCACCCCGGCGGGTGAGCAGACAAGCCTCTCGGGCTGGTGAGTGCTGGTCGGCACCGATCCTCTGTGCGGGAAACTGTCCGCTTTGCCCTCCGTACCCCAGTTGCTGTGCTCTCCTTCGCAGCTCCGAAGCTTTCCCCCTCCGCCAGCCACAGCCTCCGCCCGCAAAGGGGCTTCCTAGTGTGTGGAAACCTTTCCTCCTTCGCAGCTCCCTCCCACTGGTGCAGGTCCCTTCCCTTTCCTTTTGTCTCTGTTTATTCCTTTTTCTTTTGCCCTACCCAGGTACGTGGGGGGGAGGTTCTTGCCTTTTGGGAGGTCTGAGGTCTTCTGGCAGCATTCAGTAGGTGTTCTGTAGGAGTTGTTCCACGTGTAGATGTATTTTTGGTGTATCTGTGGAGAGGAAGGTGATCTCCGCGTCCTACTCTTCCGCCATCTTCCCCAGTAATCTTCGCATGTATCTTTTCAAATTAATGTTTTTCGATTTTTTTGGATATATATCCAGGAATGGAATTGCTGGGTCATATGGTAGTTCTATTTTTATTTTTTTAAGAAACCTCCATACTGTTTTTCACAGTGACTACCAAATTACATTACCACCAACAGTGTACAAAGATTGTGTACTGTATTTTTAAATGATATTCATTCTTTTCTACAACCTACGTTTTGCCTTTTATGGTTTCCGGTTATCTCCTGAATTTTCAAGCTTGATACTTATATCTTGGAACAAAATAACCATAGTTTTATAAGTTACATTTGCTAATTCCCCTATTAGATGTCCCTTTGGATGTTTCAATTGTCTGTTGTTTCTGCTGTTTCTTCATTATGTTGTGTATGTCCTCATGTGCTTGATTGTCTTTGATTGGTGGACATTATATTTGAAAAATTATTTATGGAAGTTATTGATAGCTAGATGTGACATTATTTTCCTCCAGAGAGGATGTTCATTTGCTTCTTCTAAGCGTCTGGGGTACTAACTTCCAAGATTATCTTTATACTATTTCAGAGATAAAGATTTATGTTAGCTACACAAAAGACAGGAAGCCTAACTGCAGTTCCTGCAAGGGCTGATTTATTTCAGGATCACCTGTGCTCCTAGGGTGCAGTTCTTTTAAGATTCCAACCCAAGGTACCATAGTGCTTATCCGTAGCAGGTCCTGGCATTGGATATTTTACCCTGAGATTTGTGAGGCTGTCAAGGACTCTGGTAATCAGATACACTCAAGCAAATGTGACCTAAATTCAGGACTCACGTCTCTGGATTTCCATCTTTGCCCAATTCTTGGCCTACAAATTTCTCGCTATCTTGTTTGCTTTTTTTTTTTTTAATAATAGTGTTTATTTATTTTTACTTGTTGACAGTTTGCTTTATTTATTTATTTATGGCTGTATTGGGTCTTCGTTTCCGTGTGAGGGCTTTCTCTAGTTGTGGCGAGTGGGGGCCACTCACTATCGCGGCCTCTCTTGTTGCAGAGCACAGGCTCCAGACGCGCAGGCTCAGTAATTGTGGCTCACGGGCCCAGTTGCTCCGCGGCATGTGGGATCTTCCCAGACCAGGGCTCGAACCCGTGTCCCCTGCATTGGCAGGCAGACTCTCAACCACTGCGCCACCAGGGAAGCCATTGTTTGCTTTTTTGATGCTTTTGAATTTATTTTTCTTTTGGTTTGTTTTGTGATTTATGTTGCTTTCATCTTTTTAAGTAGTCATTGATGGGAGGGTTATTTTAATTATCCAGCCTACTATAGCCAGAAGCAGAAACACCTACTTTATATTCTTCACATATTAACTTTAGAGAGACTCTGTAGCTATATAGTAGCTGTCCAATATAGTAGCCCTTAGCCACATATAATTGTTGAGCACTTAAAATGTGGCTAGTTTGAATTGAGATGTGCTGTGAATGTAATATATATGCCAAATTTCTAAGACTGACTACAAATAAAATCATGTAAAATATTTCATTAATAATTTTTATATTGATTACATGTTGAAATGATAATGTTTTGGATGCATTGGATTAAATAAAATATATTAAAACTAATTCATCTCTTCCTTTTTACTTTTTTAATGTGACTGTTAGAAAATTTAAAATTACATAGTGTATGGCTTGCATTTATGGTTTGTATTGTATTTCTTTTGGATAGTATAGCTATATAGTAAAGTTGTTGAGCGCACATGCTCTATAGCCTGAATTTGATTCCTGGCTTTACTTTTTACTAGAAGTGTAATCCTGGGATATTTTCTTAATTTGCTTTTAATTTTCTCTTCTGTAGAATGAGAATAACAGTAATATCTATTTCAAAAATAAATTGTGAAGGTAAAACAAGATAAAGAAGGTAAAGCACTTAGCATAATGGACAACTTACAGTAGTGTTGATACAAATTTAGCCATTATTTGTGTTTTTGTTATTATAGTATCAGATTTTATAGTTAAATGGGTATTTCCTTTCTCTCCCTTAACATTTTTCCCTTCACCCATAGTAATAAAGGGTTCTTAAAGCTAGACACCGTAATTTGACTGGGGATGTAACATATGTACAGATTCTATAAGAGGGGAAGAATATGTCAGAGGCAAATGCTCATTAGCTGCAGAAACTTCTTAATGCTTCTCCAAAGTAACATCACCTAAAATACCTCTATGAACTATGTAGCAAGTACATAACCAAGTTATAACTGTAGTCCAGAAAGGAATCACACAGCCAAGAGGTGTGTAGGAGACAATATTTTTCCAGGACTTGAGAACTGGACTCTAGTCCTATTTCTGCCACTGTGTTCAGCTGGACTCTAGTTTCCATATTGTAAAATTGTGAAGTTGAATTGAATGATCACATAAGCCCCTTAGGGTTCCATGAATTTTACATCTAAAATGCTTATGTATCACATATTTTTAATCCACAGTCCAATTATCTTTAGGTTTTCCAGCTCACATGGGGATGATAAGAGTGGACATAAAGTTAAATGAAGCATAGAGTCATGATAGGATAGAGGTACAACTTTTTGATTCACCCACAATATCTTACAAGATGTTCTAGGTGGTAGCTAAACTATTTTTTTTTTCAGAGTTAGCTTTAATTTTAGTAGAATACAATAGACACTTTAGATTGTATTAAGGTACCGTATAGCTAGGAATTATGGTTATAGTTTAATAGAAAGGTTGCTGGACTTGTAAGAATACCTGGGTTTTAACCTGAGTTTTGCTGCTAGATAATTAAGTAAATCCTGAACAAATTTTGTTTTGATTTCTCTATGTGTAATAATGTGGAATGTAATAATATGGACTACATCACCTCACTCAAAGTAGGCACTTGAAAAATTTAAGAAATCAGTACTTCTTGTTCTGTCTCCTGTACAGGATTTGCATTACTGTCTGTGAAAGTACATTAGGGGAAAAGAATTTAAAATATTATATGACTAGAGATCTATAATTTTAAATAAGCATCATATATAGATCATTCTTACAAGTTCTGTTTAATTGTAAAAGAAGAATTGGTTTTCATGTTTTTCAAAGTCTAGACCACTGAAAAAGATGAAAAGCTCCTCAGTTTATTTTATGAAGCTAGCACAAACTTAAACCTGTTAGAATAAGTTTAAACCTAGTGAAGATAGTATAGACACACACACTGTTCATGTGTGCATCCATGCACACACACACACACACACACACACACACATTCACATACTCATACAGATGTACTAAAATTCCAAATAAAATATTAGCAAATTGAATCCCACAGTATATTAAAAAATTGTATATATTGACCAAGGAGGGTCTATCTTAGAAATATTAAAATGGCCCTATACCATGAAATTGGCCCATAATTTATTATATCAACATTAGAGAAAAATTTATAAATTATGGCAATAGGTGATTTTTAACAGCAGAGAAGATCATTTCGTAAAAATCTAGCAACTTCAGAGAGCAATTCAAAGTAAAACAACAGTGAGATAACATGTAGTACTGGCAGTATATGGGGAAATGGGAACTCAGACTTTAGTGGTAGTGTGAGTTGTTAAGCCTTTTGAGGAAGAACTGATAATAGCTACTGAAATAAAGATACATATTATCCTTTGAGTGAGTACTCTAACTTTGGGGAATCATTCCTACAAAATGTAGTATAATAGTATATGCTAGAACACTAATATATACTGTTACCATATATTAGGGTTTATAGTCTAGTACATTTGTTTCATAGTTTGTAATAACTAAAAACTGGAAACAACATGAATGACTTTAATCACTGGAGGAGTGATCGAATAAATTATATTACATCAGTACTATGGAATATGGTACAGTCATTGACCAGGAGGGATATCCATTATGATATTGTTAAGTTGGGGTGTGGAAGTTTGTCAATTGTAGATTATTGTGCATAATGTAATTTGTTTTTTATAAAAAGAAAAGCTGTATATGCTAATGTTTGTATGAGCAATAAGTATGTGAAAGGACTGAGTTAAGAGAAGTGGTAGGATTGGTGAAGTGGGGAAAACTAACACAACATTGTTAATCAGCTATACTCCAATATAAAATAAAAAGTCATTAACTTTTTCTTGATGTGTTTCTGCAGTGTTTCATTTGTTATGAAGAGCATTTGTTACCTTTGTAATAATCACATTTAATGAAGGAAAAAATGCTAAATAAATTCAGAGTATGAGGATGTGAGTTCTAAAGAAGCTGGATTTGGCCAGAGACGTGAAAAAACAGAAAAGTATTAATACATACTGTCTGTTGTAAAGAATACTTCTGATTTCCATTGAAAGCCATTATCACAAATTACCTCTGAAAATAAAGATATTTTATATTAAGAGATGGTGGCTTTAAAGATTTTTTTTTCTTTTACAGCAACTCCGCTCCAATATCCGAGAAATGGAGAAGCTTTGTTTGAAAGTCCAAAAGGATGACCTTGGACTTCTGAAGAGAATGATAGATCCTGTTAAAGAAGAAGCATCAGCAGCAACAGCAGAATTTCTTCAACTCCATCTGGAATCTGTAGAAGAGCTTAAGAAACAATTTAATGACGAAGAAACTTTATTACAGCCTTCTTTGACCAGATCCATGACTGTTGGTGGTAATGTACTAAGTCTTATTCTTGATCATAGTATAGTAATGCAGTTAATTAAGTTTACCTCCTTGTATTGATATTGCAGATTATATATAAATCTCCAGGGATCACCTTCTAGTCCAGTATGCTGAATTCTTGGACCCTGAGTGTGCTTGGAATTGCATATCCTACAAGTTTTACAGGGTAAAAAAATTGAGGCTATGCTGTATAGTGAGGAACTTAAAGGCTTCAAGTACCTATTTGTGCATATATTAAAAATAAATTTTAAAATATTTCCTAAGGAGAATGTCATCCTTGTCTGCAGAGTACTCCTCCCTCATCTCCAGGTGCGGGGGTGGCCTAGGCAGGCATGCTTCTTTCTTAGACATTCTGGTTTTCAGAGGGCATGTTAGATCTGTCTCCCAGAAAAGTCTGCATTGGGGGTCATGCCATTAACTTTTATGAAGTGATACTCTAAGAAAGAGGCCAATGAAACTGGTCATGATAACTCTTCTAAGGATGTAATTGATAATTGTTGATTGCATTGTATAATGTCTGTGTAAGGAACCCTGAAAAAAATTCTGTGTTTAATAGGTAGTAGTACTTCAAAGCGATTAATCCTTTTTTTTTTTTTTTTTTTGCGGTACACGGGCCTCTCACAGTTGTGGCCTCTCCCGTTGCAGAGCACAGGCTCCGGACGCGCAGGCTCAGCGGCCATGGCTCATGGGCCCAGCCGCTCCGCGGCATGTGGAATCTTCCTGGACCGGGTCATGAACCCGTGTCCCCTGCATCGGCAGGTGGACTCCCAACCACTGTGCCACCAGGGAAGCCCCAATTAATCTTTTTTATTCTTCTGGGTATTGAATGGCATCACTAATAAGATTTCTCTACTTGTTTACTGGAATACTTAAATCTAAATTTTTTAATTTGCAAAAGCCCAAATTTTGAACTTTCCTGGCTTTGTTTTATAATTGCTGTCCTTGTATTTCCATTTTTGTTTTAGAGTTTCTCTTTTTAATTTATGCCATCTTATTACAGTTTATATATGTTATAAGCCACCTTAAAACTTTATGGAAAGGGTGTGGTATAAATAAATTACAAATTAGAATACAATCTGAGAGATGTTACAGCTGACCTGTTTTCCTCTTTTTATTTACCTAGGAGTTAGGAGGTTCCTGTATCACTCCCTGTCTCCAAAACCAGATTATTTTTAACACTGTATTTTCAGTGCTAATGATCCAGTTTTACAGGGAAATTTTTTTTTAAAATAGAAGAAACATTTAGGCCATCATCCAGAGTTTCTGGGTAATCTTGCTTTTATTGCCTCCTTAGTACCTAAGCACATAATACATAGTACTTGGCACATAGTGGATTATTAATAAACGTTTTAGAAATCTGAATGAATAAACATCTTTTTAGAGACAATTTTATAATTTCAGATGTGCTCTAATCACTTCACTCTGTCGATAACCGCTACCTAGCAACACTGCCTAAAGTGTTGTTCTGGGGAGAAGGAAATGTTAGCACTCAACCTTAGTCGAAGAGTGTTTGGGAAGAATGCTTTTTGATAGTTTGTAGTTACTGTTTACATCATCTTGTTCATATGTAATTATCACCTCCATAATGATGCAGCTGAATGTTGTTCTTACCATGTAGTGCAAACCTATACTTTATGTTTGTGTATAGAGAAACTGGGCCTTATAAGTTCCCTGAGATTAAGGAGTCATCTACCAGACATTGTGACAGTTGTGATGACAGTAATAAAACTGATAATGTTGGATTTTCTTGTAAGAGTCACTGGCATCAGTCTCTTTTGCTATTTAGGTTTTTTTTTGTTGTTGTTTTGTTTTTTCGGTTTTTTTTGCGGTAAGCGGGCCTCTCACTGTTGTGGCCTCTCCCGTTGTGGAGCACAGGCTCTGGACGCACAGGCTCAGCGGCCATGGCTCACGGGTCTAGCCGCTCCGCGGCATGTGGGATCTTCCCAGACCGGGGCATGAGTCCGCGTCCCCTGCATCTGCAGTCGGACTCTGAACCACTGCGCCACCAGGGAAGCCCTGCTATTTAGTTTTGAATCGCTATCACCAGCAATTCCTTAGCAAACAAAACTTTTGAGTTCTATTTAAGTATTCTAGCTTTAATTTGCATTTTAGTATTGCATTGTTTGTGTTCCTACCAGTAGGATTGTTTGGGCTCAACAAGTTTGGGTTTATATGTCATCAGAGGAATTGGGTCATTATTAGAAAAAGGTAGTTTACCCAGTTTGCTGGCAATTAACTTTCTCTGTAGGGAGCTGACTGGTGTTAAAAAAAAAATGTTGGCAAAATTTGAGGAAGCATGTGTACGGAGGAAGTGAAGAAGATTGGGGCAGAGCCAGAGGATAAGGGAGAAGAAATAGGTGAAATTTGTTTTCCAACTCTGTTGGTTCTCAAACTTCTCAATTCATGGAATACCAAATTAGCTAAAGAACTAATCACTTGCCACTGAGAGAAACTACAAAATTAACTCTCTGCATCTAGTGCTGATTTAATTGAAACAGTCATTCTATTTATAAAATCAGATACCTAAATTATACCTAAAACAGTGTGTATAGTTTCAAATTCTGAACTGTCTGCTGGTCAGATTGTGCTTTGACTTTGAATCCATTGCCAACATTAGCAGTTAAAATTAACTGTCTCACCCAATGCCTGAGTATTTCACCAAATGTGAAGTTTCTACTAGGTTGTGTTAAATCCATAAATATTATTAACAAGTAATTGAGAGGGTGGGAAAGAAGAATAACGAAAAGAGAGCAACTAATACATAAGACTTTAATAGTGGGGTAAGAACTGGGTTTGCTCCATGTGTGGTCTTCTTCTAGCTGTAGACTCTTTTCTGTCATTCTACATGTTTTTATACTGTGCTCTCTGTTTTTTTCTTATTTTTGCTTTAGGTACTCATAATAGTAATGACAGCCTATACAGAAAATATATGTTTGATTTGCACAGAAATTAATGCCTTAAAATACTTTTTCCTTTAAAAATTCAATCTGATTATAAATAAATTGGTTGGAAACATCAAGATTCAGGAGCAATGTTGCCACATTTCCATGACTGAGATCAAAATACAAAAATAGTTTTTCATTTACAGATAGAAATAACAAGTAGAATAGAATGTTTTATGTTCTCTGGAGAATGAAAGAAGCTTATTAAGTTTAGGGGGAAGCTGTGATGATTTTGCTGTTTCTTTTGTCCAGATTCTGAGAGTTCCTAAAGCAAATCTTCTCTGCCGATCTTGCCTGATCTGAGAAACTCCCTTCTTTCTCTCCTGTGTGTCTAGTTCATTTTTAGCATATTGCCTCCCACCAAGAGAAGTGATGAGCCTACACATTTGTTTTGTATTTAGAAAGGTGTATCAAGGCATACAGAGCAAACCAGTGCTTCTCTCTATCTTTCTTTCTTACTCCCCATCCAGCACACACACTTCATCAGTGCAATAGAAACAGAATCTTATTACATTTTAAACAAATATTCACAAAAGGAAAGAATCCAACCTTAAAACTGCTGGGAACTTCAGACCAGCATATTGAATTTAATGAAATATTAGATATTATCACAGTACATATATACACTTGTATTGAACAGTTTTGTAAATCACGTAGATGCTTTTGTATATTATTCAGAAGGTGTGTTTTGTATTGGTTTTAATATTCTTAAAAATTCTCCTCTGCAGCTTAGTTAAGCCATGACTTAGAAGTCATCTTATTTCAATGGGTAGGTTTATGTAGATGATCAGTAAAATAATGTCACTATGTTAAAGCTGTTAGAACATGAAAGAATTCAGGAAATGCTTTTGAATTAACTTAGATTTATAATGGAACTTTTTCTAATGTAGTAAAATTTTGTAGAAATTCCTTAAATATGTCTTGTAATTCTTACTAGAGTCATTGCCCTTCGTGATGTATGGAGAAAGGTGGGGGGGGGCAGAGAGAGAATATGTTTAGACACAGAGAGAAAGGAGGAGTCTTATGTCCATGTTATTAAGCTTATTTTTTCACATGAATTAAAAATATCTTAATGTTTATTTGAGTTTATAGTCAATAATATTTTATAAATAGAATTTGAAAACACTGGTGAGTGATACGTATAGTCCACGTGCCCTTTACACTTGCAGTTGTTTGCAAGTGGATGGAACTGAGATTGTTATGTCCTGTAAAACAATAGCAATTTTGACTTCTGTGGACAGGATAAGAACTCTTTAGCCATCTTTCCTGCAGCTATAATCTATCTCTGTGTTTTGCCTCATCATGTCTGTAGCAACTTGTAAAAGTTCAAAGTCAATGGATGATCACTGAGATATAGTGATTTTTAATACAAGCTGGAATAAATGAATTACGGAAGTTGTAGAAATTAAAAGATTCCTTTCTCTATTGTTAGTCACGCCTCGAATTGATTAGTGATGTTCCGAGTTGTAAGTTTACAGCAGGATTTTCCATGGAAGAGAACAGATTTCTTTGTTCTAAGACTCCATTTGAACTAAGATGCATACGCAGTTTGGTTTCAAGTGAAACATAAATGACTTAAACATTTTTTATTTTTTCACTGAGGGAAATCTTTTGTGTTTGCTTCAAATGTCAAACATTTCCCATCCCTTCATTTTTTAGGTCAAGAATTTATGTAATCATGATAATAATAATTATTTTGTTATACATCCTGGCATATTTCATTGGAATCTTCTCTAACAGAACGAAGATTATGCCTTAAAAAAAATCTTTTGAGTGTTGTTATGTTTATAAAGTTCTGCTTTACATTTGATCTGTTAATGATAACAGTTATCATTATTCATCATCCTATTAAAGAAGTTGGGAGCTCTTATTACAAAAGCAATATTAAGTAGAAGAAAGATCTTAGAGTAATTAATTACTTTGAGAAGTATTTTTATGTGATAACTTAAGACAGGGTAAATAACTCTTTTAAGCATTTGTAAAAATCAGAGCTTTTAAAATGTTGGATATTTGCTATATGTTGTAATGTAAAACATATTTTGTATTTGAAGTTTTTGCTCTTCCTTTAAGGTAGGGAAATGTACTCATTTCAGTGAAGATTCAAAATTAAAAGAACACTGTCAATTCTAATAAGCCTACAAATTAACTTTTAATCAACTGACTGTGCCCTTCCTAAACAATTCAGATGGGTTTTTTTCCTCAAGAGGTAAAACATTCTCAAATTTTGAAAGTAAAATAGTAATGCAGTTTTATAAAATACCACTTTTATATTGTATGTCTTTTACTTTGTGCTTTGGCAAGACCAGACTGCTGATTTTATATTAAGCTATATTGGTTGTTGTTTTTTTTTTGAGGACCTTTTTCATGCTGGTCTCTCCACCTAGAATTTATATTCCTATCTTCTTAGGCTAGTAGGAAAGATCACATTTTTAGTTTGGTGCACACCACACCAAACTAGGTCAGATGCCACCCCCAGCTTGAAACTCCCATAAATACTATATGTATCTATATTTAGCTAGATATCAGTGCACTCTCTTATTGTTTTAGGATTGTCTCTTTGTATGTCTTCTCTGCTAGAATATAAGTTCCTTGAGAGCAGATACTTTGTATTCACTTTTTTTTATCCCTGGTACTCAACACAATACATAATGGGTGCTCAGAAAATATTAAAGTGGTAGGTGTTTTGAGCTTGCAGTAAGGAAGACAAAGGGAAGTAGACCTTCACATCTCTTCTTTCCATTTCCACCGCCACTATCCTAGAGCACACCATCATTTTGCACCAGACACATTGAAAAGCCTCCCAACTGGTTTTTCACTCTTTAAGTTTTCACCTTTCAACTCCATCCTTAATCTGTTGTTCACACTACAGCTGTGGTTACCTTTCTAAATCTGAAATCTGATTATGGCACCCTCAGCTTCCCGTCTCCCACTCCTTTTAAAAGTTCCAGATTGATCTTAAGAGAAAGACAAAACTCTTTAATATAGTTTACAGTGCCATAAATGATGTCATCTTAGATTTCCAGCCTCAACCTTTGCTTTCTCTTGTCATAGTCTATGCTTCAGTTATACTGACTCCTTTCAGTTCCCAAACTTATGCAAATATTATTCTCCCTGGCCTGAATACTTTCTCCTTCCCCCTCTACCCTTGCCCCAGTTCAGCTATATAATTTCTGTTCATCCTCAGGCTTCAGCTTCAGAACCTTCTCAGACCACTCTTCCTCCACAAGTCTAGGTTAAATACCTTTCTTTGGTGCTCACATAGCATTCCATGCTTACCCATATCATAGTTCTTATCAGACTATAGTGAGCTTGCCTGTTAACATGTCTATATCACACATTATATAGTAAGTTCCATTAACAATAGTGGCAGTAGCAGTGACAGTAATAGTAACTATTAACCACTTGTTCTTAATAGATAAGCCAGCCACAGTGCAAAATAAATACCACCTCATTTTACAAATGAGGAAAATCAGTCAAAGAGGTGAAATACCTTCCCAAGTCAAAGAGCTAGTAAATAGCCAAACTAGGATTCTAACCCAGATCGTTCTGACTAGGCCCATACCCCTAACCACCATGACTTGGAACTGTTTTGTGATTTACCTTAGCACACTGATTGGCATATAGTAGGCATTTTATAAATATCAGTTTAATGAATGGATTGGTAAAACCAATAGAGGGAAATAAGAAAGACTTGAAAGTGGAGTTTGGAGTATAAATTAATTCATCTTTATAACAGTGTTTAATGAGGAAAACCTTAATGGGTTGATGACTTTTTAAAATCCAGAAATGACATAGAAGCAGTGGAGGCATGGCCCAGAAAAATTACTCTGAGGAGAAGGGTGGCAATATGTACAAAAAGATACATATGGTAAGAGATGTTAGTTTGATGACAAATTTATTGTTACCAAAAATGACTGATTTTCATTGCTAAAAATACATCACTTCCCTACTTTTAAAATCTTGTGAATCTGATGTTTATTACTAAAATAGCCAAAGAAATGTTAATGATTTAGCAATGAAAAGTGTTAAACATATCTACTGGGTATCTCTTCATAGAACATTGGCCAAATAGAATAGTTCTACTTTGTGCTACTTCCACATCTAGCCCTAGTTATTCAGATTGGGTAAGTTGTATCTGTAGCAATTTTTTTAGATGACTTTGTAGAATAATTAAAGAAAAAATATTTGTTAAGTAATTTGCCCATAGATATATAATCAATTTACTTTTAGCCTGAATTCTGTTAGTAAGCATTTCACATGGTAGTTGTTTTATGGAATTGATTCATTCTACCGTCTTTCTAACAAAGCAGATAAACTCTAAACATGAGGCTATGTTCATCCAGGAACATTTCACACTGCTGAAGATGAAGCTGATCCTCAGAGTATGACTCAGATATATGTGTTGCCTGAAATTCCTCGAGATCAAAATGCTGCAGAATCATGGGAAACCTTAGAAGCGGTATGTTAAAAATGATTTTCCTTTTGGTAGCTGTGAGGCATGAAAGTGAGTAACTTCCTCTTTCTCTTTCTTTTTAAGGACTTAATTGAACTTAGCCAACTGGTCACTGATTTCTCTCTCCTAGTGAATGTAAGTATATAACTGTTTTTGGCTCAGAGATGTTAGATTAATAGGATAAGAGACTTTTATCAATCACTAGGCTTCTGAGCAGAATTTTAATAGAATTTACAATTTTTTAAAAATTAAGGATCTTTATTCTTTTTTTTAAAATTCATTAATTTTTTATTTTTGGCTGCGTTGGGTCTTCGTTGCTGCGCGCGGGCTTTCTCTAGTTGCAGCGACCGGGGGCTACTCTTCATTGCGGTGCGCAGGCTTCTCATTGTAGTGGCTTCTCTTGTTGCAGACCATGGGCTCTAGGCACGCGGGCTTCAGCAGTTGTGGCACGTGGGCTCAGTAGTTGTGGTGCATGGGCTTAGTTGCTCTGCAGCATGTGGGATCTTCCCAGACCAGGGCTCGAACCCATGTCCCCTGCATTGGCAGATTCTTAACCACTGTGCCACCAGGGAAGTCCCGAATTTACAATTTTTAAGACTGGTATTGAGCCATGGACAGAAGTCTAACTGTCCTCAAATCCCAGTTCAATTTTAAAAAAAAATTATTAAGCACTTTTTACACAAAAGGTACTTGGTATTGGGGTTCTGACAAGGTTGGATATAGAAATAAATGAAGCCTGCTGTCTGCCTTTAAGGATTTACAGTGGGTGGCCATAAGCTTGGACTCACCCAAAACTGAAATTTCAAGCATTATTGTTAAATGCAAAAATAAGGTGTGAAAAGAAGTATTATTGGCTCCAAGGAGAATTGTTTAATTCCAAGGGAGGGAGCCAGGGATTGTGACATAGAAGCATTAAGGATAGTGTCACAAGATAGGTAGCATTTGCTTGAGCCTTGGAAAATGAGTAAAATTTCCACAGGAGGGAATGAGGGGGTGCATTTGAAGACATCTAAACAAAAACATGGAGTAAAGAAGGGTATAGCCTTTCAGGAATGACAAGAACTACAGTGTAACCAAAGCATAAGATACCATGGGCAAACTAAGCAAGGAGATTGAGATGCCATTGAAGGCCATACCAAAGAATTTGAACTTTACTTTGTAGGTATCAAGGAGCCAGTAGATTTTTGAGCAGATTAGAGTGATGTGATAGCCTGTGCTTCAGAAAGGTCACTGTTAGCAGTGTGAAT
Source organism: Aethalodelphis obliquidens (assembly GCF_003676395.1). Classification (NCBI taxonomy): domain Eukaryota; kingdom Metazoa; phylum Chordata; class Mammalia; order Artiodactyla; family Delphinidae; genus Aethalodelphis; species Aethalodelphis obliquidens. The sequence goes on along the minus strand of NW_020837951.1, from coordinate 31,706,306 downwards.
AATAGCCCTAGGGAGGAGGAGATTATAGGTGGAAGGACCTTAGGAATCAATTGCAGGAGTTTAACTGAGAGCATGGCAATACAAGTATAAAGATAAAAGACAGCTGAGAGGTATTTCTGGGGTAGACTTAGTAGGAATTGGAGGAAGATGGAAGAGTCAAAGAAAATAAACATTAAGGCTTTATTCTGCGTAACCGGGTAGCCAGTGATACTATTAACATAGACTAGGGAACATAAAGTAGATTTGGTGGGAAAGATAGAACAGATTTTGTCATTATTTTTATAAGTTATTCTTATTTTTCCTTCCCAGGAATTGTGGGAAGGGGTGTGTGTGTGTGTGTGTGTGTGTGTGTGTGTGTGTGTGTGTGTGTGTATACGTATGTATATACAGGTGCAAGTCTGTTTCTGCGTATGCTTCTGTCTGGGTTTAGTTCATTGTTCTTGATCAAACCATGATTTAGGGGTTGTACATCTTTGAGTTATGGTTTCCCTGACATCTGGCTTTAAATTAGAAGAAGTTCCTAGATCACACAATCTCAGAATTGTCCTTTTGGAAAGGACTTAGGAGGCCTACTAATCTAATCCTTCTACTCTTGCACCAACTTCTCAAATAGATGATCTTTTGCCTATTTTTGAACAATAACAGTGCAGGGATACAACCATTCCATTTGGAGTCTCTAACTCTTAGAAGTTTTTTCTTATGTAAAGTAAACTCTACCCTTAATAACTTTCCTCTAGTACTTTTGCCCTCTGGAGCCATATCCTGAAAAAGTTTGGTCTTTTTACCATACAAAAGTTTTTCACCACAGCCAACATAATACTCAGCGGTGAAAAGCTGAAAGCCTTCCCACTAAAATCTGGAATAAGACAAGGATGCCCAGAGAAGACAAAAATAAAACATATCCAAATTGGAAGAGAAGAGGTAAAATTGTCAGTGTATGCAGATGACATGATACTATGTCGATGGGCATTTAGGTTGCTTCCATGTCTTGGCTATTGTAAATAGTGCTGCTATGAACATTGGGGTGAATGTGTCTTTTCACATTACAGTTTTCTTCAGATATATGCAGAGGTGTGGGATTGCTGGATCATATGGCAACTGTTTTCAGTTTTTTGAGGAACTTCCATGCTGTTTTCTAGAGTGGCTGTACCAATTTACATTCCCACCAGCAGTATAGGAGCGTTCCCTTTTCTACACCCTCTACAGTATTTGATATTTGTAGACCTTTTAATGATGATCATTCTGACCGGTGGTAGGTGGTACCCCTTTGTAGTTTTGATTTGCATTTCTCTAATAGCGATATTGAGCATCTTTTCTTGTGCCTATTGACCATCTGCATGTCTTCTTTGGAGAAATGTGTTTAGGTCATCTGCCCATTTTTGGATTGGATTGTTTGTTTTTTTGTTATTGAGTTGTATGAGCTGTTTTATATTTTGGAAATTAATCCCTTGTTGCATTGTTTGCAAATACTTTCTCCCAATCCATAGGTTGTATTTTCATTTTTATTTATGGTTTCCTTTGCTGTGCAAAAGCTTATAAGTTTGATTAGGTCTTGTTTGTTTATTTTTGCTTTTATTTCAATTGCCTTAGGATACTGACCTAGAAAGAAAACTTTGCCACAGTTTATGTCAGAGAATATTTTGTCTGTGTTCTCTTATAGGAGTTTTCGGGGGTCAGTCTTGCATTTAAGTCTTTAAGCCATTTTGAGTTTATTTTTGTGTATGGTGAGAGGATGTGTTCTAACTTCATTGATTTACATGCAGCTGCCCAACTTTCCCAGCACCACTTGCTGAAGAAACTGTCTTTTTCCCATTGTATATTCTTGCCTCCTTTGTCGAAGATTTGACTGTAGGTGTGTGGGTTTATTTCGGGGCTCTCTTTTCTGTTGCATTGATCCATATGTCTTTTTTTTTTGTGCCAGTACCACACTGTTTTGATTACTGTAGCTTTGTAGTATTGTCTGAAGTCTGGGAAGGTTATGCCTCCTGCTTTGTTCTTTTTCTTCAGGATTGCTTTGGCAATTCTGGGTCTTTTATGATTCCATATAAATTTCAGGATTATTCGTTGTAGGTCTGTGAAAAATGTCATGGGTAATCTGATAAGGATAATATTAAATCTGTAGATTGCCTTGGGTATATGGCCATTTTAACAATATGAATTTCTCCAATTGAAGAACATGGGATATCTTTACATTTCTTTGCATCATCTTCAGTTTCCTTTATCAGTGTTTTATAGTTCTCAGCTTTCAATTATTTCACCTCCTTGGTCAGGTTTATTCCTAAGTTTTTTTTGTTGTTGTTGATGTGATTTTAAAAGGGATTGTTTTTTTACTTTCTCTTTCTGATATTTCATTGTTAGTGTAAAGAAATGCAACAGATTTCTGTATGCTAATCTTGTATCCTGCTACCTTGGTGAATTCATTTATCATTTCTAGTAGTTTTTTTATGGAGTCATTAGGGTTTTCTCTATACTACTCAGCCATAAAAAAGAATGAAATAATGCCATTTGCAGCAACATGAATGAACCTAGAGATTATCATACTAAGTGAAGTAAGTCAGAAAGAGAAAGATACCATATGATATCACTTATATGTGGAATCTAAAATATGACACAAATGAACTTATTTACGAAACAGAAACAGACTCACAGACATAGAGAACAGACTTGTGGTTGCCAAGGCGGAAGTGGGGCTAGGGAGGGATGGATTGGGAATTCGGAATTAGCAGATGCAAATTATTATATATGGAAGGGATAAACAACAAGGTCCTATTGAATATAGTTCCCTGTATAGCACAGGGAACTATGTTCAATATCCTGTAATAAACCATAATGGAGAGGGAAAAAAAACAAAAAGTTTTTCACTTCTTTGAGATCAACATTATCCTTCCTAACCCTACCACACCTCAGCATATTTTCTTCTCTTAAGAACTCTTGATTCTCTAATGTGTTCTTTCTAGAATATGATTTCTCAGCTTTTCAGTACTAGCGACTTACTCTGCTTGTTTTCTAGTTTGTGGATTTTTTTCTTGGAATGTCATGCCTAAAATTGAGTACAGTAAATTGTTAAAAGCATTTTCCTTTTTTAAATGCTTCTAAATCAGAAGCAGCAAAATGTTTGAAATTTCTGAATTAGGTATCTGTATAGTGTGTTAATATATTTGCATATAAAAGGGAATAATACAATATAAATCCCAAAATATTTGTTGTTTTTACAATCAAGATTTATTCAATAATTGTAACTCATAATCTGATCTAATGCAGTTTGTAAAATCTGTACATAGTTTGTAAAATCTGTGTGGTTACACAAATATTTACATTTGCCAAAAGTCATCGATATGTACATGATAACATGGATAAGTTACAGTGTATGTAAATTATACCTCAAAGTTGATATAAAAAACAAACTAAACATGTACAAAGTTCTTCTCATTCAAAAGGAATACATTTCTCTTCCAATGGAATAGGCACATGAAAGGGGAATTAAGGGTTTGTGGCCATTTAACAAGTTGTATTTCTGATTACATTATGTAAGCAGCTCCTAGCCCCTAATCTGAGGAAGATTTGTGCAGGAAAACTTTGGGTATAGCCATGGCTGTAAACAAATGTCCTATTTATAATAGTCTGTGTAAGGACATGAGACAGAATGCTATTAGGCAAAAGCTCAAGGGAGAACCCCTGATTACTGTTCCCAGGGTGAGTGAGTTCTCATGACCACATTGTCAAGCACTCAACAGAAACTCCATTTAGACACCATGTGATTTGGGAACGTAACAAGAGTGACCACATCCTCTCGTTATCATCACATGGTCATGATAGTATCTAGGCTAATTAACCATGTATTTATGGAGTGCTTTCTGTGTGCATAACACTGTGCCAAACTCAATGAAGAATAGAGAATAGTATAAAAAAAGAACCTATAGTTTAGTCAAGATAGTTACACAACATTGTGAATGTACTTAATGCCACTGAATTGTACACTTAAAAATTGTTAATTTTATATATATTTTTACCACAATAAAAAAGTACTTGCAAAGCCATTGAGAGATCCACATGTGGTCCAATACATGTTAATAAATTAATATCTACTAGGCACCCTGCTTTTTTTCTTCAACCTTATTGCTCAAGTGTCCTCTTCTATTCCTGTAACTGTGGAACCAACCCTATTTCTAGTCAAGGGGAATTAGAAGAACTCTGGGCCATTCGCTCAACAGCACATCACCACTGCTACTAGTCCAGTTTTGTCTCTACCTTTTGTCTTATTCCTTATGGCTCTTATAATCAAGTTTTAGTCCCAGTGCATAAAACTGGGTTGTAATAGATTAGATCAGATTCCTCCATTTATTACCAATGCGACCTTGAGGATGTTAACAACACTAGCTTTGTAAATTGGTGGGAAGACTCCATGAGATATTTTCTACTATTTCCCACTCCCTTCCCTACCACACTGACCCACTGCATTCCTTCTTTTGTCCCTCCCTTATTAGATTCCCTCTTTGCTTGGTATTCTGCTTTGCCACCACTAATACCTTTAGACATTTTAGTGCTATGGTTCCTATAGTCCCTTTCCTATTACTAAAATCTCCTAATGTCAACACCATACTTACCTACTCTGTTTATTGCCTACTGTAGGACAGTATACTCTGCCTGTATCTCATAGTGTTTGTTTCTGGGCTTTTCTTTGTATATGATTGCATGTTAATTAAGGCATATAGATTATGTATCTTTTGAGTTCAGAACCAAGATAGCTCACTTGGTTGGGATCTAAGACTAAAGCTGGCCTTGAAAGCTGGCTGGAATTTAGAGAGTGAAGAATAAAGGAGCATACCTGGAATTTTGGCATTAGCTTCTTAAACCTGTAGCTTTCCAAGCACACTGATTAAACTGTACAACTACCAGCAAGGGAAAAACAATTCTTCATTAGTTTTGACTTCAAATGCCTAAATTGCATTCTACTTGACAAATATTAATAAATCACATATTTTCAGACTCTTAGGTGCTCCTATAACTACTTATTAAGATTCTGTTATTTTTTTCAGGCAGACAAGGAAACCTAATTCAGTGTTTCTTAAAATCCATAGACATATTCTTAGAGTATTTCAAGAATTGTTTTCCTTTAAAAAGGGAAAAGTCTATACATTACTCTAGTTTGAGAAAGCTACAGAGTCTCTCATAAATGGTTTTAACTCATTGTTAAAGGGATGTTGAGAGCATATATGAGGTGCCAAATGTTAAAAAGGAAGTTTAATGGTTGTCAGATTTGGGAGGCCTAGGAGATGAAAGCAAACATAAGCAAATCAGAAGCAAAAAGGGACGGCTGGTAGATAGTGGTGTGTAGGCTTCTGAGCTGCCACTGTTGTTAGGACCTTGGTGTGCTGTACCAGGATAAAGTTATGTATGTATGGTTTGGCCCAGCATAAAGAGCCAAGGTCATAGTGGACAAGTGGTGACCAGATTCAGCTCTGAATGGAGTCTAGTTTGGCATTCTATGGACAGTGATAGACAACTCTGACACCAATTTGCTGCCTAGCTATAATTGTCTAACTATATCACTGAGTCCTCCTTACTCAAGGAATAGAATTTGAAAATATGGGCAAAATTTGAGATTCAAATCAAGCAAAATAGGGGAAGAAGAAAGTATAAAAAGAAAGAGGGCCAACTGTTTGTTGATCCCAGGAGAGGGGCTGGTCTGTGCTTTGCTTTACCTCCATGCCATTATTTAAGCAAGCTTCCTGATATCAGTAAATATGTCTTTACAGGTGTGGACTACTGTCCAGGGTGAGATAGGCTTTATCAAGTACTGGTGATTGCGGTGATGGGGAATATTACAGTTCAAATAATCAGTGATCTCAGGCTTCATTTTGTTTTGTGGTCCTTTCTCCAATTATTCCAAAGGATTTTAGTGAAAAAGAAATTTTTTTTAATTGGAGTATAATTGCTTTACAATGTTGTGTTAGTTTCTGCTGTACAATGAAGTGAATCAGCTATATGTATACCTATATTCCCTTCCTCTTGGACCTCCCTCCAACCCACCCTCACCCCCACACCATCCCACACGTCTAGGTCGTCACAGAGCACCAAGCTGAGCTTCCTGTGCATTATAGCATGTTCCCATTAGCTATCTATTTTATGCATAGTAGTGTATATATGTCAATCCTAATCCCCCAATTCGTCCCACCGTCTCCTTCCCCACCTGTGTCCATTCTCTGTGTCTGCATCTCTATTCCTGCCTTGCATATAGGTTCATCTGTGTACCATTTTTCTAGCTTTCACATATATGCGTTAATATACAATATTTGTTTTTTTGGCTTACTTCACTCTGTATGACAGACTCTAGGTCCATTCACATCTCTACAAATGACCCAATTTCGTTCCTTTTTATGGCTGAGTAATATTCCATTGTATATGTGTATCATATCTTCTTTATCCATTCATCTGTCATTGGACATTTAGGTTGTTTCCATGTTCTGGCTATTGTAAATAGTGCTACAATGAACACTGGGGCACATGTGTCCTTTTGAATTATGGTTCTGTTAGGTTATATGCCCAGTAGTGGGATTGCTGGGTCATATGGTAGTTCTATTTTTAGTTTTTTAAGGAACCTCCATACTGTTCTCCATAGTGGCTGTATCAATTTACATTCCCACCAACAGTGCAAAAGGGTTTCCTTTTCTCCACACCCTCTCCAGCATTTATTGTTTGTAGATCTTTTGATGATGGCCATTCTGACTGCTGTGAGGTGATACTTCATTGTAGTTTTGATTTGAATTTCTCTAATAATTAGTGATGTTGAGCATCTGTATATCTTCTTTGGTGAAAAGTCCGTTTAGGTCTTCTGCCCATTTTTTAATTGGGTTGTTTGTTTTTTTGATATTGAGCTCCATGAGCTGTTTGTATATTTTGGAGATTAATCCTTTGTCAGTTGCTTCGTTTGCAAATATTTTCTCCCATTCTGAGGGTTGTCTTTTTGTCTTGTTTATGGTTTCCTTTGCTGTGCAAAAGCTTTGAAGTTTCATTAGGTCCCATTTGTTTATTTTTGTTTTTATTTTCGTTACTCTAAGAGGTGGGTCAAAAAAGATCTTGTTGTGGTTTTTGTCAGTGTTTCCTATGTTTTCTTCTAAGAGTTTTATAGTGTCTAGTCTTATATTTAGGTCTTTAATACATTTTGAGTTTATTTTTGTGTATGGTGTTAGGTAGTGTTCTAATTTCATTCTTTTACATGTATCTGTCCAGTTTTCCCAACACCACTTATGGAAGAGGCTGTCTTTTCTCCATTTCTTGTTCTTGTCTCCTTTGTCATAAATTAGGTGCCCATATGTGTGTGGGTTTATCTCTGGGCTTTCTATCCTGTACCATTGATCTGTATTTCTGTTTTTGTGCCAGTACCATACTAACTTGATTATTGCTGCTTCATAGTATAGTTTGAAGTCAGGGACCCTGATTCCTCCAGCTCCATTTTTCTTTCTCAAGATTGCTTTGGCTATTTGGCATTCTCAAGAATGACATTGGTAATTTGATAGGGATTGCACTGAGTATGTAGATTGCTTTGGGTAGTATAGTCATTTTCATGATATTGATTCTTCCAATACAAGAACGTGGTATATTTCTTCATCTGTTTATGTCATCTTTGATTTCTTTCATCAGTGTTTTTTGTGTGGTTTTTTTGCGGTACACGGGCCTCTCACTGTTGTGGCCTCTCCCGTTGTGGAGCACAGGCCCTGGACGCGCAGGCTCAGCGGCCATGGCTCACGGGCCCAGCTGCTCCGCAGCATGTGGGATCTTTCCGGACCAGGGCACGAACCTGTGTCCCCTGCATCGGCAGGCAGACTCTCAACCACTGTGCCACCAGGGAAGCCCCTCATCAGTGTTTTATAGTTTTCTGAATACAGGTCTTTTTCCTCCTTAGGTAGGTTTGTTCCTAGGTATTTTATTTTTTTATTGCAATGGTAAATTGGATTGTTTCCTTAATTTCTCTTTCTGATTTTTCATTGTTGGTGTATAGGAATGCAAGAGATTTCTGTGCATTAATTTTGTATCCTGCAACCTTACCAAATTCATTGATTAGTTCTGGTAGTTTTCTGGTGGCATCTTTTGGATTTTCTATGTATAGTATCATGTCATCTGCAAACAGTGACAGTTTTACTTCTTCTTTTCCAGTTGGTATTCCTTTTATTTCTTTTTCTTCTCTGAGTGCCTTGGCTAGGACTTCGAAAACTATGTTGAATAAGAGTGGCGAGAGTGACATCCTTGTCTTGTTCCTGAGCTTAGTGGAAATGCTTTCAGTTTTTCACGATTGAGAATGATGTTTGCTGTGTGTTTGTCATACATGGCCTATATTATGTTGAGGTAGGTTACCTCTATGCCCATTTTGTGGAGAGTTTTTAACATAAATCAGTGTTGAGTTTTGTCAAAAGCTTTTTCTGCATCTATTGAGATGATCACATGTTTTTTTTCCCTTAATTTGTTAATATGGTGTATCACATTGATTGATTTGCATATATTGAAAAATCCTTGCATTCCTGGGATAAACCCCACTTGATCATGGTGTATGATTCTTTTAATGTGTTGTTGGATTCTGTTTGCTAGTATTTTGTTGAGGATTTTTGCATCTATGTTCATCAGTGATAGTGGTCTGTAATTTTCTCTTTTGGGGATATCTTTGTCTGGTTTTGGTATCAGGGTGATGGTGGCGTCATAGAACGAATTTGGGAGTGTTCCTCCCTCTGCAATTTTTTGGAAGAGTTTGAGAAGGATGAGTGTTAGTTCTTCTCTAAATGTTTGATAGAATTCACCTGTGAAGCCATCTGGTCCTGGGCTTTGTTTGTTGGAAGATTTAATAACAGTTTCAATTTCATTACTTGTGATTGGTCTGTTTATATTTTCTAATTCTTCCTGGTTCAGTGTTAGAAAATTGTACCTTTTCAAGAATTTGTCCATTTCTTCAAGGTTGTCCATTTTATTGGCATATAGTTGTTTGTAGTAGTCTCTTATAATCCTTTGTATTTCTGCATTGTCTGTGATTTCTCCTTTTTCATTTATAATTTTATTGATTTGCGTCTTCTCCCTTTTTTTCTTGATGAGTCTGGCTAAAGGTTTATCAATTTTGTTGATCTTCTCGAAGAACCAACTTTTAGTTTTATTGATCTTTGCTGTTGTTCTCTTTGTTTCTGTTTCATTTATTTCTGCTCTGACCTTTATGATTTCTTTCCTTCTACTGACTTTGGGTTTTCTTTGTTCTTTTTTCTCTAGTTGCTTTAGGTGTAAGTTTAGATTGTTTATTTGAGATTTTTCTTGTTTCTTGAGGTGAGATTGAATTGCTGTAAACTTCCTTCTTAGAACTGCTTTTGTTGAGTCCCGTAGGTTTTGGGTCGTTGTGTTTTCATTGTCATTTGTTTCTATGTATTTTTTTTATTTCCTCTTTGATTTCTTCAGTGATCTCTTGGTTATTCAGTAGTGCACTGTTTAGCCTCCATGTATTTGTGGAGTTTTTTTCCTGTAACATTTTTCCTGTAACTAATTTCTAATCCATAGTATTGTGGTCAGAAAAGATGCTTGGTACGATTTCAGTTTTCTTAAATTTTCCAAGGCTTGATTTGTGGCCCAAGATGTGGTCTGTCCTGGAGAATACTCCGTGTGCACTTGAGAAGAAAGTGTATTCTGCCACTTTCAGGTGGAATGCCCTATAAATATCAATTAAATCTATCTGGTCTATTGTGTCATTTAAAGCTTGTGTTTCCTTATTTATTTTCTGTCTGGATGATCTGTCCATTGGTGTAAGTGGGGTGTTGAATTCCCCTTCTCTTATTGTGTTACTGTGAATTGCCCCTTTTATGGTTGTTAGCGTTTGCCTCATGTATTGAGGTAGGTGCTCCTGTGTTGGGTGCATAAATATTTATAATTGTTATATCTTCTTCTTGGATTGATCCCTCGATCATTATGTAGTGTCCTTCCTTATCTCTTATAACAGTCTTTATTTTAAAGTCTATTTTATCTGATACAAGTACTGCTCCTCCTGCTTTCCTTTGATTTCCATTTGCATAGAATATCTTTTTCCAACCCTTCACTTTCAGTCTGTATGTGTCCCTAGGTCTGAAGCGGGTCTCTTGTAGACAGCATATATATGGGTCTTGTTTTTGTATCCATTCAGCCAGTCTGTGTCTTTTGGTTGGAGCATTTAGTCCATTTACATTCAAGGTTATTATTGAATGTATGTTCCTATTACCACTTTCTTAATTGTTTTGGGGTTATTTTTGTGGGTCTTTTTCTTCTCTTGTGTTTCCTGCCTAGCATTTGTAAAGCTGGGTTCGTGGTGCTGAATTCGCTTAGCTTTTGCTTCTCTGTAAAGCTTTTGATTTCTCCATCAAATCTGAATGAGATCCTTGCTGGGTAGAGTAATCTTGGTTGTGCGTTTTTCTCTTTCATCACTTTAAGAATATCCTGCCACTCCCTTCTGGCCTGCAGAAAAATCAGCTGGTAACCTTAGGGGGATTCCTTTGTATGTTATTTTTTGCTTTTCCCTTGCTGCTTTTAATATTTTTTCTTTGAATTTAATCTTTGTTTGTTTGTTTAATATGTGTCTTGGTGTGTTTCTCCTTGGATTTATCTTGTATGGGACTCTCTGTGCTTCCTGGACTTGGGTGACTATTTCCTTTCCCATGTTAGGGAAATTTTCCACTATAATCTCTTTGAATATTTTCTCAGACCCTTTCTTTTTCTCTTCTTCTTCTGGGACCCCTATAATTCAAATGTTGGTGTGTTTAGTGCTGTCCCAGAGGTCTCTGAGATTGTCTTCAATTCTTTTCATTCTTTTTTCTTTATTCTTCTCCTCAGCAGTTATTTCTACCATTCTGTCTTCCAGCTCACTTACTCATTCTTCTGCCTTAGTTATTCTGTTATTGATTCCTTCTAGTGTATTTTTCATTTCAGTTATTTTGTTGTTCATCTCTGATGGTTTGTTCTTTAGTTCTTCTAGATCTTTGTTAAACATTTCTTGTATTTTCTCAATCCATGCCTCCATTCAATTTCAGAGATTCTGGATCATCTTTACTATCATTACTCTGAATTCTTTTTCAGGTAGGTTGCCTATTTCCTCTTCATTTATTTGGTCTTGTAGGTTTTTACCTTGTTCCTTCATCTGTGCCATATATTTTGTCATCCCTTTTTTTTTTTTTTGGACAGGTGGGATTGTGTTCCTGTCTTACTGGTTGGTTGGCCTGAGGCTTCCAGCACTGGAGTTTGTAGGCTGTTGGGTAGAGCTGGGTCTTGGTGCCAAGATGAGGACCTCCAGGATACCTCACTCTGTTGAATATTCCCTGGGGTCTGAGGTTCTCTGTTAGTTGAGTGGTTCGGACTCAGAGCTCCCACCGCAGGAGCTCAGGCCTGACCCCTGACTTGTGAACCTAGATCCCACAAGCCGTGCAGGATGGCACAAAAAAAGGAGCAGAACAATAAGAAAGAGTAAAAAATAAAATAAATTAGAAAACTAACAGATATGTTAGAAAAAAATTAAAATATAGATGAGGGTGTTCCCTGGTGGTGCAGTGGTTAGGAATCTACCTGCCAGTGCAAGGGACACAGGTTCAAGCCCTGGCCCAGGAAGATCCCACAGGCCATGGAGCAACTAAGCCCATGTGCCACAACTACTGAGCCTGTGCTCTAAAGCCTACGAGGCACAACTGCTGAGCCCATGCACCACAACTACTGAAGCCAGTGTGCCTAGAGCCCCTGCTCCACAACAAGAAAAGCCACCACAATGAGAACCACGCGCACTGCAACGAACAATAGCCCCTGCTCGCCACAGCTAGAGAAAGCCCATGTGCAGCAACAAAGACCCAACGCAGCCAAAAATAATAAAATAAGTAAATTTATCAAAAAAATATATATAGATGAAACAACAACCAGAATGTAAAACAATCACAATAGCAAAAAACAGGAGAAAAAAAGAAGCCGGAAAAGGCCTTGGCTGTGGGGCATGGGGCTTAGGCAGGGGCAGGGTTTAGGTGATGGGCGGGACCTATGTTTAGGGCCCACAGGGCTGGAAAAGGAGGGGCCCAGGAGTGCCTCTGGCCTTGGAGGGCAGAGGACCAGGTCCAGGACCCCAGCAGGATCCCTGGGCCTGAGCGGGTCAGGGATATGCTAGGCGTGTTCCCCCATCCTCCGATCCCAGAGCTTCCCTCCCTGTTAGCCTCTCTTCTTCCCCCCCACTCCTATGCCCCTAGGACCCATGTGGCCAGAGGGTGGCCCCAGAAGGCAGGGGACCAGATGTGGAAGTTCAACAGGCTTCCCAGGGCCGAGTGGGCAGGGGAAATGCCTGCAGCACTTCCCCTGATCCTCTGGTCCCAGAGGGTTCCCTGTCCACTGTCCACCTCTCCTCCTCTTCTCCCCACTCCATCCCTCCCACACCCCTAGGACCCATGCGGCCGGAGGGGGCACCAGAGGGCAGAGGACCAGGCTCAGGAGCCCAGCAGGCTTCCCGGGGCCCAAGTGGGCAGGGGAAACGCCCACCGCGCCTCCCCTGGTCTTCCGAGCCCCTGAGGGTTCCTCCAGGCGTGGGAACCCCTCCCCTCACCCAGCCACCCCTCATGGGCACCGGTCCTGTCCAGCCTCCACTTCTCCTCCCCCCTCACTCCCCCTCACATCCTATCCCGTCGCTTGGGGGTTCCTCCTCCCATCTCCTTGGGCTTCAAGGTCCCCCACCAGCGTCCGGCAGGTGCCCTAGTTGTGGGAAGATGCGAACTCCGCGTCCTCCCGTGCTGCCATCTTGACTCCATGCCCTTGGAAAAAAATATTAAAAACTTTTTTAAATTACACTTTATTGAAAAAAGGTCATAGAGCTTCAGTATCCAACCTTTTTAGAAAAAATCATTAAAAATATTTTTTCTCCTGAGGTCTTGAAATCACTCTTGGAGTATAGAAATGGCAATAATCCTGGCAGCCTGTACCATCGTGGCAGAATTATTTTGGGGCTGAGAGAAAGGAGACATGTTGCCTTTTCCCTCTACTCCTCAACTAGTCAAGATATGACAGTTGATATTTTATACCTGTGACTGATCTGCTAGCATAGGCTTTCTGGCAAGAACTGAAAATGTTGGGGGTGTCCCAAATAGAAATAACGACAGAAATCAAGACAAGCTGAATGTTACAAGCACTGGCACTCGATGCCTCTTTGGGTTGGAAAAAGAAAGCCAACATAAAAGAAGTTTTATTGTCTGAGGAAAATACAAATTGAATGAATGAATGAGTGAATGCTACGAGAGATTTAATGTTGTAGTGCCCCAGAAATTTTCAAGCATCACAGGAAAAAGTTTGATATATTTTTTGATAGAAAAGATGGGAGTTAAGCTTTCTTGGGAAGACAATGACTTTTCAAATTTTTACCCTCATACTCTACAGACACTGTCTCATTTTATCCTCAGTTCAGCTGTGTGAGGTGTAAGGATCATTATCCTCAGTTGGCAGATGAGAATACTGACACCTAGAGAGCTTGAGTAATTTGTCCAAGGGCGCACAGTGATAGTGCTGGGATTTGAACACAGGACATCTGACCAAAGGTTGTGCCCTTAATCCTATGGTGTATAGATACTAGTGGTTTTTAAAGTATGAGAATCATGGAGTTGCACCATCAGCGTCACCTGGGAACTCATTAGAAATGCAAATTCTCAGGCCTCATCCCAAGCCTGCTAAATCAAACTCTGGGGATGGGGCCCAGCAACCTGTGTTTTGAGAAGTCCTCCAGGTGATTCTGGTGCACACTCATGCATGAGAACCACTGTTGTATTTGCTCTGACAGAGATGTTGGAAGGAAAACTGATAAAGAACTTTTTTAGGGATTGTGTTAGAGATGTCATGATTGTAGTGGAGAATATGGGAATGAAGGGATACCATGTAAAGCTCCAGTAGTGAAAAGGATATGAGAAGGGAAAGAATGTCATTGATACTGGTAGAAAGCAACTGTGGAGAAAAATTAGATGTGTTGTTTGGGTTTCATGTTCTCAAATGAAATGATTGGAATTAGAACAGTGTGTTAGTTATAACTGCTTCAGTATAAATGAAGAGGTCAGTTACATAAGGGCAATCAAATACTTCAGGATTAAAGTTGAATTATTTCACAGTCATTGTAGAAGTTGAAATTTAGCTGGGATCAAAGAGGGAATCTCTTCTTTTTTCTGTGAATTAAAAAAAACAAAAACTAAATAGTGTATATGTTGATGTGATTGTGGTTACGTGGGTTTATACATTTGTCAGAACTAATCAAAGTATATGCCCTAAAAATTGGCCGCGTATTATCATATGTAAATTCCGTATGAATAAGTTGATTTAAAAATGGGAGTGTGGGACTTCCCTGTGGCACAGTGGTTAAGAATCCACCTGCCAATGCAGGGGACACAGGTTCGAGCCCTGGTCCGGGAAGATCCCACGTGCCACGGAGCAACTAAGCCCGTGCACCACAGCTACTGAGCCTGTGCTCTAGAGCCCGTGAGCCACAACTACTGAGCCCATGTGCCACAACTACTGAAGCCCGTGTGCCTAGAGCCCATGCTCCACAACAAGAAAAGCCACTGCAATGAGAAGCCCGTGCACCGCAATGAAGAGTAGCCCCCCGTCACCGCAACTGGAAAAAGCCCGCGCACAGCAGCAAAGACCCAAAACAGCCAAAAATAAATAAATAAAATTTTAAAAATTTTTAATAAATAAAAAATAAATAAAAGTGTGTTCCTGTGTCAAGTAGTGAGTTCCTGTCACTGGAGGTGTTTGAGCAGAGATTCAGTAGCCACTTGTCAGAAGTGTAGTGAGGCTTCACACAGCTGAGGGGAAAATTGCACTCAATGACCTAAACATTCCTTCTACCCAGAGATTCCATGAGTTGCTGTTGTGTCAGCACAGGTGTTGCCTTTTTATGTAGAATGCTTTATTAATATGTTGGATCTGAAACATTTTAACTTGTCACGATTTTAAAATGTATTAAAGTGTACAGGTGTAAAACATGGGCCAAAAATAAAACATGGGACAGTAAATTCATTTACTACTCCCTAGTGCATATCACAGGTGGAACAATTTCATGGCAGATCAAGCCATATTATATTCTTATTCCTAAAATATAATAATTTGTGTTTATTGGATCAAGGGCATTTAACTCCTAAGGAAGTTTGCCTGTTTTAAACTGAAGCTTCAAAGAAGGTAAGTTAGAAAAGGCTTTTTGGTTTGATTTTGTTTTTGTTTTTTTCTGTAAAACCCAACATGACACGTAAATGCTTATTTAGATATTTTTCCTCCTGGAAAGTAGATTCATTTGGAGAATAATATGTTTGTATGTTTGATTGAATTTTAGTGTGAGATGCTTTTTCCTATAAAGGTGCCACCCTCATCTAATAATTAAGTTACCCTCTTTTTTTCATATGAGTGAATTTTACTTTCGACATCGTTTATCAGATGCTATTAAGACTGCAAGGCTGCAGTACCCAGGGCTCTGATTACAGGAATTAAAATAGTGTGTATTGGCTGACTGCTGCTCCCCAGCAGGGACGCTCACTCATAATTCCTTTGCATCTAGTCTCAGCAGGAGAAGATTGACAGCGTTGAAGACCATGTCAACAGTGCTGCTGTGAACGTTGAAGAGGGAACCAAAAACTTGGGGAAGGTAAGATTCTGCTCCTGCTGACAAATCAATGGTACTCTGGCTCTCAGGAATCCCTAGTATTAACCCAATTGATCTGCTCTCTTTAATGTTGAGGGAACCAGCAATTAAGAAAATAAGGAAGAAATGACACATAGGTAGTGCGAGAAATCAATGGCTCTTGTAATATTCTGCTCTAAGATTCATTCTGTTGGGAGAGAAATTTTTTCAAAGAGAATAAACTGAAGCCCTACTTGAAGGCATTTGGTGTTACAAGGGGATATTTGCAGGAGTTCAGGGAGAGGCATAGAGAGGGTTTCCAGAATCCAATAGGGGCAAAATTGTAAGGGCGTGACAGCACACATGGAGTGGGTCCATTTGTTTCCCATAGAATGTTGCTTTTAACCCCAGGTATTCGCACGAAATAATCTCTGCAATTTAAAAGCTTTGGGAGTATCTGTGGCTGCTGAAACTGTTTAAATAAGCCAGCTAGATAGTTAGTGGATTGATTGTTTTGCAAGTAAAATCAATTTATAGCAGTCTACTCTTTGTAGCTCATTTCTCTTAAGTTCTGAGATCTGGAGCAATTGTAGTACCTGTGGAATATTTTCTCCCCTCCCCTGACCCCAGAACGATCTCTAAGGTTAATTATGTACCACGAGTTAAAGAGGCATTGCCAGGAGTAATGAGAGGAAAATGCACATCACCGCAGGGAGATATTCTCAACTCAATTTCTAAATTGAATTTTTTTTTTTTTTTTTTTTTAACAGGCTGCAAAATACAAGCTGGCAGCTCTGCCTGTGGCAGGTGCACTCATCGGAGGAGTGGTGGGGGGTCCGATTGGCCTCCTTGCAGGCTTCAAAGTGGCAGGAATTGCAGCTGCACTTGGTGGTGGGGTGTTGGGCTTCACAGGTGGAAAATTGTTACAAAGAAAGAAACAGAAAATGATGGAGAAGCTCACTTCCAGCTGTCCAAATCTTCCCAGCCAAACTGACAAAAAATGCAGTTAAAAACCAAACTTCAGTATTACTGGCGCCAACATGTCTATCCTTTGCTGCTGTTGGACACTCAGTCAGCTTTTGGAACATGATTATATCAAAATAGTGGCTACAGATGCTCAAGTGGGATTGAACTGTGCTAAGTGGATATATTTTGTTGTTTACTGGGGTGTTAATGGGGATGTTAGAGATTGAGGAGCCTGGACTGAGGGTGTACAGTGTTTGTCAGGTAAAGTTTAAGGACTGCCAGGGAGCAGATTTTTTGCCTGGAAATGTGAAAACCCAACCATAACTTTGATAAGGATTTGTGATGTGTGAACATGTTGGGTTATGGAAGGATAGTTTTCAGAATAGTTTCTTCCATAACCCTGACTTGGAGACTCCAAGGCTAAGCATATGGTAAATATGCTTCTTTATCTCCTAAATATAGTTTTTTTAGGCATTTTAGCAGAGAAAAGAATAGAAGTTCAGCAGCTTTTCATATCAAATAGGGAAATCAGGACCTAGCAAGGTGCATGAGTAAACTGCATAACGGAGTCCATTTGGTGAGCCCTATTGCAATTTGGTCTAACAATATTTTCAAGTGAAGGAAACAAATAGTGTAAGAAAATGGAAAGAGAGGCCCAAGTTCTCTTTCAGATATCTTAATTTATGACCCTGGCTTCTGCTCTGAACTCTTTTTTCTGCCTCTCTGTAAATAAAGAACACAGAGTCTCAAGTGGTAGACTTACAAAGCCAGTCACTAAGCTTGCTCTGTCAGCCTGTCTCTTAACACCTCAAATATCTAGTCCCCTCTGCCTTCCCTCCCTTGTAATTTTGAAAAGTTCTTTGACTTATGGGGTGAATTCTACCCATGTGTAATGCAGACTTCTCTCATAATCTGTTTTTTTTTTTTAACATCTTTATTAGAGTATAATTGCTTTACAATGATGTGTCAGTTTCTGCTTTACAACAAATGTTTGGTTTTTTGTTGTTGTTTTTGTTTTGTTTTGTTTTGTTTTTTTTGGTATTGGCTGCCATCTTTGTTCATCCTCTACTGTAACCTCTAGGTAAAAAAGAAAGTGAGAGAAAGAGGAGGTGTCAATTTCCAAATACTTCCAGCGCTGTTAGACTTTGAGCTAAAAAAATAAGCAAGGGGGGAACACCAGATCATTTCTTGGGGCATCTTACAATTTCAGGGGGCTCATGTACTTGCCGTGCAGGGAGTGTTTGACCCTAAGTCTCTTAAGCTGGCACTTGGAGGAGCTAAGAACTAGCTTTCTACCTCACTTCTATTGCTACCATCCTTTTCCCCAGGCTTTGCTATCTCCTGTGATTCCTTCATTTTGCACAGCTGCTGTTTCTTCCCAAGAATGGCATTCATGCTTGCCTTTTCTCACATTCAAGGTTGATGATGGACAAAGCCTGATGCCAAAACTCAGTCCTGGTGGAGGATTTGTGGTGCTAATCTCAACACTTGACATTGACAGCAAGCATGGCTCAGCCCAACCCACTGTCTATCTCAAATAGCAGAAAAGTTTTAAATTTAGAAAAAAAGAACTTAAGATTATATAGGCAGCCTCATCCTGTACCCTCAACTGATTTGAAATAGGAAGGAACCACCTTTTGCCTTATTCTTTATTTTCTGAGGACAGAGGAAAGGGCACCTACACCACAGAAGATGTGAACTCTCTGCTCAGGAGCCAAATGGATTCATCGAGTAGTTGAATGGTTTATCACTTCTCTCTTGCTGAGTTTACTCTTAATAACTTTTATTGATTGCTACCTTTTACTTCTGTATCTAATCTAAAGAGACCTTTCTCTTTCATACTTTTTGCTTCTCACCAGTGAATTCCAATGAGGCAACCCACCATTTCTCATTGTTCTTAAATAACTGGAAAACATCAAGTATTGCTACCTGCTGACTCATATCTTTAATATAATACCAAGAAGGCAAGTACTTTGAGTAAGTGTCAGATTCTGATCCAGCATTTGATATGTGATCTTTATCCCAACCTGTAACGTTGGGATAAATACTTTTGGACTCCTTCTTTCTATATTTTCTGATCCTTGCTGTCCCTTTAACACAGGGCATTCAAACCAGAATGAGGATCGGAATTGCCCAGGGTGCTAATTTAAAACAAGATTCCTAAACTTCAGTCCCATGGGTTCTAATAATAGCCAATCTGGCCTGGTCAGCTAAAATTATAAATTTAAGATAGTTATATCAAGATTCAGCTGTATTGTTGAATTCTGTAATTTCTAATATTCTACCCTTCAGCCAACCTAAAATTCTTATTCTGCCAACCTAAAATTGACTAGCTCACCGTCTTAACAGCAGTAGGGACTCATTATACTGTCAGGCTGGTTTTACCTCAAGACGTGAAGGAGAAAAGAGGCCTGTTATTGACCCTCACAGTTTGTTTTGGGAGCTCTCCTTTTTACTGAGCCAGTGTGGGACATCACTGTGGTATATGCTCATATAGGCCTTTGATTTTTACTACTCATCAGGATTTGAATATTACTCTAACAGTCTTCATGCTTAGGCAAGTTACAATCCTTTTAAAAAGTTTTATAATTTAAAATTATTTAGAAATTGTATCTAATTTCCCCATAATAGAACCTAATAGCCAACTTTTTGTAGAAATTCTAGATGTGCTTAAACAACTATAAATGATATACCTATAAACTATAAAGTGTTTAGAAGTATAAATTAGTCAATATAACACAGAAACCAATCTTAAAATAGAATTTAATGCCCTACAGTATCAGATTAAATTTATCTTCTCTATGATTCATGTCTTATTTTTATTGCAACAAGTCAGAAGGTAAGGAACACTTCAAGTTCTTAAAATTTACAGGGTCTCATTTGGATAAAGGCAGCATTCCTAAAGCCTTTTTAATATAATAATCTGAGAATTTCTCTGTAGAGCAGAGACTTTGAAACTTTTTGGTTGTAATCCACAGTAAAAACTGCATTTATATCAAAACTCAGCATGTGCATTATGGAACAATACTTGCCATTATGTATAGTGTACTCTGATGTTTTTTATTGTTTCAGTTTTTTAAATATTCTAGTTGTAACCTACTAAATTGATTTCATAATCTACCAAAGGGTTTTTTGACCCTTAGTTTGGAAAAAAAAAAACAAACACCCTTATAGAGGAACTGATATTTATGGAGTATTTTCTGTTTGCCAGGCACTTCACTAGGCATTTTACAGGTAAGGAAACTGGGTCTCAGAGGAGGTAAATAATTTGCAGAGGGTTATTCAACTACAAATGGGTGAAGCCAGGATGTAAACTAGGTCTGTTGAACTACAAAAACTTTTGTTACTCTCATACTGTGTTGCTTCTGTGTATTAAAATTGAGATGGGCTGTTCACTCTGCTTCACCCAAACACCCATATATTCTGTAAGGCAGGCTTGCTGTGAAATTACACATGCCATTCATTTGCACTTTTCTTAAAATCTTCTGTTTCCTCACCAAATGGCCAGCAGCCTCGAAGTTTTTAATGGTGGCCAACGCAGAAGTATGTAGTGCTGAATTTGGTCCTTAGACTATAAAATTAATAGTGTTTCCATCCCACCCACACATCCTACAGATTTCCTTATATTTGTGAGTCATAGCCATCACTTAAGCAGTGCTTTTTATATTGAATTTTAAAATAAACTTTAATATTTTTTAAAACAATCATAACTCATAGAATCAAATGATTATCCCTTAAAATGGTACCCTTGGGAGGCCATGCACTTACTGTAGTGATGCTAGTATTACTTAGAATATTTTTGAAACTCTTCTTTTGGAATTGCCTCTAAAGACATTTTACAAATCACATAAAAAAGCCATCTCAGTGTTTATTAGTGGCAGACTCTGCTCCCTTGTCCTTATGACCTCTCCTCTCTTCCTTCCTCAGTTTTGCTTTTCTTCTGCTGATTTAGCTCTCCTACCCACCTAAGCTGGAGCCAATAACCTAAGAAGCCCCAGAAAAGGGGTGTGCTGGCCAGAGTTCCCGGAGCAAGAACTTTCAGGTTATACTGAAGCTGCGTGCTGTATAGGGAGAGTTCTGCGAATCCAAAAATCTTCCTCTGTGGGCTGCCTGCCTGCCCGTAAGTGCCCTAAAGTAGTTTACACAGGAGTAAGGACTGAATACTGGCGTTGTCTATCAATCACAAGACGCTGTACATGAAATGTACAACATTTTTCTCCAGTGAAAGTCACAGAAGCCAAACCAAGCCATTCTTTGTGTTAACTTAAAAACAGAAAAGTCATTTTCAGGGTCCCCCTTGCCCTTCGTTGCTGCCACATGACATCTTTGGGAGGAAGGATGAAGAAAAGCATGGGGAAATGGTTCTCCTGTGAAATGGGACATTTTCTTCTCATAATAAAGTATAACATGGCGGTGGCTATCAGGTACTTATGAGTGCTAGAGACTCTTTTTAAGTAGTCAGAGGCCTAATAAAAAGTAGGGAGGCTTCCCCCTAGCCTAAATTAATGTGAACAGTTCAGGTTCTGTTTGTGTTTTGATTAACATTTCATGTTGTTTCTAACAAGATGTTCTCAACTATTTATATTCATTAATTTGACACCATTTCACAGAGACACTTCTTGGGTATTGTAAACAATCAGTGGTAGAAGATCCACATAGAGTCCATATTCCTGCCCTCAAAGGAATTACTTATTGTGGGAGACAAGAAAACCGTCTGTGCAATATTAACTACAGAAATAAATTCATATAGAAATGTAAAAGGTGTCAAAGGCAAATGATTTGCCCAAGATTAAAGCTAGTTAGCACAAAAGCTAGAATTATAGCCATGGTCTAAGAAAAAAAAAATCCACAAAGTAATTTAACTGAGTTTGTTACACCATATCAGGTTGCCCGCTGAAGCCTGTGGTCTTTCACACCAGCTTTAACATTCCAAATCAGTCAACAGCTATAGTGGAAAGAGAATTGGATGGGGAATCAGGAGATCAGAGTTTTACTTGTGGCTTTGTCACTTTTACTCAAGCGTGGCTCCTTTCTCCCATTCTAGCCAGGGAGTCTCCATTCTTTATATCTAGCCTCTTACTGGGTCTTGTTAATTGTTTGAATATTAGTTGCGTTCATTTCTTAAATATATTCATAACCATCACTCTAGTAAAAGACTTTATTACCTCACATCCCCTACCTCATCTTCCCCAACTTTAGGCCATTCCCCACATCATTGCCACAAGAACTGTCTTTCATTTTTCTGCTGAAATATTTTCAGCAGATCCTGTTGAATACCTGATAAAGTTCAGCCTTCCATATACTGGCCCCAGCTTTGTCTCTTCATATTCACTACTCAACCATCTGACAATGCCACTGAAAATCAGACATTCCGTAAGAATGATTTTAAGCTTTTTCTATGGTGAAGGTACAAACTGGTAATAAACTATGTTTATGTTTTTTTCCAGACTAAAGCAATTTCTGTAATACTACATTTTACAAAACTAGTCAACTGAGTTTTGTTTAAGCTCTTGAACAAGGCTAGAAGTTGTTTCCTAAGGAGAAGAAATCTTTTGTCCCCTCAGAGGAAATTACATTCAATTTCTTAACCTCCAAAACAATGTCAGTCTTGTCACCTGTACATTGGATAGCCAAAGCATGAAGATTTTAATTTAGCAGCATAGATACTCCAGACTTGAATGGACCATTGTCCAGCTCCTGTGAGAAACTTGACTAATAAATATTTGAGGAAATTACTCGAGTACATACATACATGTTATCCATACATTTCTCAAGTACTTGAGATTGTCTTTTATTAAGGTTAATCACTAAAAAAGATGTTTACCAAGATTTCTTTAATTAACCCCCTAAAGATGTTTTCCATTTTATTGTTAAAACCCTTGGTGTTAGCAAGGTTCAGCACAAAAAAAGGCCCAATGGTGAGAATTTCTACAAATTATGTAAAGCTTACTGAATTCGCTTTTTATGTTGCTGAGTGGTGCTTATATGAGGAAACATGCAATAAATTCATTCAACAAACGTTTAACTGAATGCCTGTTGTATGTTGAGTGTCAGTGCCATACATAGAAAAATATTAGACCTGTAGGATCTACCCATGTAAACCATTCAGGCTAATGAATTCAGATACTCAAAGCAAGTAAATCACAGTAAAACATGGTAAGTACCCTAAAAGAAGAGCAAAGTAATATGAGGACACAGAGAATGGAGTGACTCTTTCTGCCTGGAAAAGACGGGAAGGCTTTGTGGAACAGGTGGTATTTGAACAGTACTCTATAAAGAAGAATCTGCCTGACTGAAGACCAGGTTTGTGAGCTTTCAAGTGGTAAAGGAATTGCTCGTACAAAGGGTTCAAAACATGAACGAATATTCATGTTTTAGTGTGCTTAGAGAAAACAAAGGAATGGGAATGATGAAGCTGGTTAGATGAAAATACAGGCTATGGTAGTTTTCATACGTGTATGTGTATATGTATTTAATATGTATATATTTTTGTATATAATAATTCTTTGTTTAAAGGGATTAATGTATTGCTTTGTGTCAAGTCTGTTATAAGCCTCTGAGTTCTTCCTTTTGCCTTCGTTGCCAGGGAAGTTAGTAATAAACCTCACATTTGCCTGGACTCTTGGTATATTTGGCATATTTGCTTTTCTTTCCCACATGTAAGAAATGATTTGTGCTTTCTTGCCTCTGCTGTAAGATCCCCTGCTTGACATTGAATGCCTGCTTTCTTCCTATCCTGTTATTCATTCCATAAATATTTATTGAAAACCCACTGAGAAAATAGTCATGAAATTTACTTTTGCCTTTTAGTGTCCAAGACCTTCATGGTCCAGTTTTCCATCTCTCTATGAATATTTCTTGACAACTGCAATTCAGTGGCTTCCATTTTCACTTGGGGCTAATTCTGCAATGTTTTACAACTTCATAAGTATAAAATTCTTTCATTTGTGCTAGTGTGATCTCCATAACTAGAATGTAAGCTTCTTACAGGGAAGGGACCTATCATCTGCTTCTTAGAGTATTTTATAACACAAAGTACAGTGATGAGAAGGGGAAAAGAAACTACACCCCTATCAGTGACTCCATGATGGTGAGTGATAAGGTCATGGCATGTGTGTTCTGCTGTTTTCAGGGATACGTACTGAAATGTTAAAAAGCTTTCTAAGACGTATCAAACCTTTGCTCAGTCCTCACTTTTGTATATTAACATAGGAATGAATGAAGCAAAAGAAGAAATCTGGATAACATCTCTAAGACTTGGAAGTCATGAATTGAAAATTTCAGAATTTGGAGGTAAAGACATTTCAATCTCTTTTTCCAATTAAAAGTCATGACTTGGAAGAGAGAGGATATGAATCACTGAAGAAATGATGTGGGAAAATTGTGTTATTTTCTGTCTTACCATAAGATTAGTGGGCTCAGAATATTAGGGACCCAAGAAGGCTTTATAATCTGATGGTCTAGTATTGAAACAGAATAGTGGCAGGAATTTAAATGGTTTCTCAGGCAAATAGATTGGAATTAGGCAAGGGCAAGGTTCAAGTTAAGAGGTAGGCATTTGACAGGATTTGAACCAAGTTTTCTAATACTCAGATTCATGTACTTATTCCACCAAACAGCCTCTCAGTGTGTTAATAGGAATGAAAAGGAATAAAGTGCTCATCACTTACTAATTCTCCATAGAATTAGTCCATAGGTGTTATTTCCCTTTCTTTCCTCTCTAGGTTTTATTTTTCATAACAGATTGCTGCCTCTTATCTGGGTGAGGATGGGGGCCAACAACTCAGGGCTTCCTTAGTGTTCCCCTCCTTGTATCCCCCTCCCCATTGGTACCCTACCCATCTTACAGGGTAGTCATGAAGATTTAAAAAGTTATACATGTTAAGTGCCTAAATGGAGCCTGGCTCATAGTAACTGTACAAATGTTAGTTGCTGCTGTTACTGTTGTTAACTATTATTTTTCCCCAAAGTTTAAACAAAAGGCACATTAATGAAAAATTATGTACCTACAAGAATAGTGTTAGGGAGACACCTAAAATGAGTGAAGACTTGATAAAAAAAATAGCAAGTATTCTTAAATTTTTTAATAGGCTTAGTTATTAAGATGGTGGTATAATGGTGACAGATGCTTGGTGGAAAGTAAATCTTTTTTATCTCTATTAAGAATGCTACCCAAACATAAAAATGTATAAGATCTGGTTAGGAACAGGGTGATGATACATCCCATCTTGTCTGGGACAGTCTTGATTTACATCTCTTGTCCTGGTCAAATTATTACTTAATGCTCCCTTTCACTCTCAGATGTCCTGGTTTGGATGAAAAAAATTACACGGTCACCCTAGTTACACAGGAAGTGGAAATAAGTGTGGGGTTACCAAAAAAAAAAAGCATCTATGTTTTAAAATAATTTATAGTTTCTAGGCTCAGAGAAAAAAAAAAAACATCCTAAGGTTCGTGGGAACTTGTAGATGTGATCCTGAAGTACTACCAGTAATCTTCGAGGAACCAGGAAACAGAAGGTGCCAGAACACTGAGCTTGGGCAAAAGTCTATTTAAGGGATAAAGTTGCATTCCAGAAGCCAGAGAGCAGGGACTTCACCTTCTAATCCTAGAAAATTTTTAAGTGGACTATTCAACAGTATTTTAAATCAGAAAGCCATGCTTATTATGAAGGCAAAGAATTATGCAGAACTGATAAATCAGAAGAGAGGCCTTGTTTTTTTCCCTATGTGCATAGCCAGGGATGCCCTGCTCTATTCCTCTGCTTGGGCAATGGTTAGGGCAAGAAAACAATCATAGTATCAGGCTTCCAAGACTGATCTGATCTTCCCTAGGCAAGTTTACACACGGCATCATGAGAGTGGGCATACAGCTTCCTTCCTCCCTGGCATTCATCCCAGTAAGTAAAACACATGAGAGACAGCACAGATGGGCAAGTATGTTATCTTTTAGCTGAGTGGCCGAGTTGGGAAAGAAACAACAGGACAGCAAGGCCTAGCAATACTTTGCTATTAAAGTAAGATACTAATAGAGAATAAAAATAGCCTCTATTAATGTAATTCTCCTGGAGGGGAGAAATTTAGGAAAGTATAGCTCTTTCTATTCCTATGCAAGAAAACCACTTCTTGTGGGAAGGCTCCCTTGACCCCCCAGCTGCACACACACCTCCAGGCGCCTGTGGTTAACTCACAGCACGGCACCTACAACATTCTATTATAATCATCTTTTTACCCGTCTATTTTGCTCCTTCGCTCAACTTTGAGCTCTCTGACAGTAGGGGCAGTCTTGTTCACTGTTGTATCCTTAGCCTGGCAACAGTAGATTAATGCTTGCCGAATGGTAAATGTATGGTGTTTTGTAAACCACATGTGGTATTCTGTCAACTCACTGTAGTCTGTCCTTCCACGAGGCTGAGTGACTAAGCTAGGGGTCAAATCTGCCCCACAGAAAATGTGTAGTGTTCATGGGAAAGTTTCCAGCACTTCTGCAGGACTCTGCACTGCCCAAAAGAGCACTCCAGTGTCATTCTGAAAGTTATGCATCTCTGGGTTGGTGTAAGATTTTAATCTATTCTAGACTAAAACTCTTAAGACCCCATAATCAATTTAGGGTATAGGATTAAATGTGACTAGATATCAGATAATTGGCATTCACAGATGACCGAGTCCATTCCAGTTATGGTGATGCTTTCTTGTCCCTTATTCATTTGTTCATTTATTATGTAATTTGGCTTTTTTTTTTTCCCCATCAGAGACTTATTAATTACTCACAGTGCTCTAGGTTGCTGGAAATACAAAGATGGAGCAGTTCCTGCTTCCAGAGCATTCACATGGTGATAAGGAAAAGGGATACATATACTTCCAATTTTCTATTAGACTGGGTATTCTAAAACATATAAATAAAGGGCTGTGGGACCACAAGTGGTGATAATTCATCCTGGGCATTGAAGGATGGACAGAAGGAATTTACTAGGCAAGGTAGGGGAGAGGGAATAAAGGGAGCATTTTAGAGAAGCAATTTGTAAGCTGCACTTTTCCTCTTCCAGTGACTCCAAAACCTATTCTCTAAGGGCAGGCCAGCCCTTCCCCAGTGTGCTGTGCAAGAGGGACCTTTGACGCTTCAGCTAAAGGCTAGGTTTGAGTTATCTGCACATGGATTCATATAGCTTCCCATTCTGAGTCATGTACTATTAAATAATCTAAAAAATAACTTTAAAACTGGAAAATCTTGCGACTCTGGTCATCTGGATTCTGAATGTTCATATTTATGACAAATTGAATTAGTAAAAAGTCTCAAATATAGAAATATTTTATAAACATAGTTTTATTACTTGGAAATATATACAAAAATTCAAACACAGCTAAAAAACAGTTGCCAAGCAGCAGTCCTATCCAACCTGTTTTAATGAACACATAAAACAGTTATAATCAGCATAAAACAATTTAAGTCCTAAAACAACTTACTGTCTTCAGGGTCTTTAAATATTGGGCTTAAAAACTGATTATTCTTTACAGTTATTTAAATCATTCCCCCAAATATAGACTACTAACATTTCAGTTTGGTTCATATTTTATTTAGAAAACAGCAAAAGCCCTTTAACGATTTTGAAAACTGGAATACTATTTGTCCATTTCTAGTCTTCTGTTACTTTATAATCTCCATGGTGTCTCAGAAATTCCCAACAGTTGCTAACAGAGCATTTGCAACAGCCAGCAGCTCTCTGCGATACTGAATTTTGGGCCTAAGAATCCTAAAACTATTCAAGGTGACAAGATTTTTACTTCTCATTTTTGCAGTTTTGCTTATGTCATTTTTTTTGTCCATGCAGACTAGACCTCCTTGTCAGAGAAAAACAAAACAAAACATTGAATTATTCTGCTTTTCCAGATTGTTAATCCAATATACTCCTTTTCTATTCTTTTTGCCGATTCAGGTTTTTAATTCTTTCTTGGCAACTTCAGCATTTTCTGAATTTTTTTTAAAATTTAAGCTCATTCTGAGCTTTAACATTTCAAACACGGATTTTTATATTTCACTTTGCTCTTTTTGGGCTTTATCATGCCAGTTTTTCCTTCTTTTATATGTGATCTTGACAAATTGACTTCATCAAAGAGCTCTCCATGAGATGCTTTAGATGCCCATTGTCTGTCTTCCTCTCTAGGTCCATTTAACTTAAAAAAGGTTCAGAATTTCATCTAAAGTAAGTTTTCATCCTTTTATGGTCCCCCTCACTACTGTAACACTTTTTGAAAAACTGGAAAAGGTAGTGGGCTGACAAGCAGTCTAATTTTGGTTTTGCAACTCGACTATGTTCTTCAGTCCAGTCTAGTATCCCTTCTCTTCACGGCTAAGGAGCCTGAGGCCTGGAGTAGATTGGATAAAATTAGAAGACTTCCACCTGTAATATTCTCTGATTCGTGCATGGTTCAGAGGGGAAGACGTCTAAATTGTGAGTTCTAGATTCCTGGAAGTTCTCTCTTTACATCCAACTGATGACAAATCCCTATGGAATCTCTTGTATTTGTTCCTCTCCATCTCTGCTGTCACTGTCTTAGTTCTGGCCGTTATCCCTCCTCTACTGGACTCAATTTAATCATAACCTAGACTTGCTGCTACAGTGTTCTTTCTCAAACTTAAATATGAACATACTTGCCTGCTTAAATTTGTTGCTGGATCTCTACTGGCTATAAGATACAGTAAAAACCCCTTCCTTAGCTTGGCATACAAGGCCCTGCACAATCAGCTCCAACTTTCTTTCTCACTGCCCTAGCCACAGGCCTTCTCCCCACCGACCCTGCACTAGCCCTGTGGCAGAACTTATTTTATCTAGTGCATTTTGCTGTTTCGCACTTGAGCTTGTTAACTTTTTATGAAATTGGGCACCAAGTCCTCATGAGTGCTGAGCCTTTCAGGGATACAAAATTACCCAAGGTCACTGCATATCTCATTCATTCAATAAACATATGATGATGACTACTAAGTGTCCAGAAATGCTAGGCACTGGAGACATAGGCATACAATTCAGTATCCTTGTCCTCAGTGGCTTCACACTCTAGAGAAGACAGTGATGATAGTGGCAGGGCTAGAGCTTAAGTCCCCATATGCATGAATGCTAAATAAAGTTTCAGATCCACTCACTTTTTTAACAGGCACTCAGATCACATTGAACATGTGCTCCTTGAGGCCTTTATCATAATAACTACTCTAAAACCAATTCTGTGCAACACAATTCTTAAGTGTTATCTTTTGTTTACTATTTTTTAAAAGCCAATTACAGGATTACAAATTTATTCCAGTCAACTGCAGGTGCTTTTGGTTTTGTGTGCTAGTTTAATGTTTGTAAATTTTCATTCTGACCACCTCACATTTGGTCCATCTTCTGACCTGAAGACTGTAGCTCTGATTTCAAAGTTAATGATTAAAAGCAATGAAGAGAACAGAACTAAGGCCCAACCTTTAGGAAGCTCTGTCCTGCTTTTCTAGCATCTTCTACTAAACATGCCCCTTACTACCTTGTTAACATTTATTATTCTAAATGAAATGATGGGTAAGTCATGCATAACTAAGAATTTTAGGCTGATTTTTAAAAATAACAATCATTAAATATTTATTATAAATATTTATTTTAAAAGAATTGGAAGATGTTACATATATTACATACTACATATAATGGCACATGTCAGCCTTTTAAGCTTAAAAATAATCTTTCCCCAAACTGGGATTGACTTAGACTCCAAGTATAAAATGACTCTTGGCCTATAGCACCAACCCAGGCCCAGAGGAAAGCCAATTTTGAACCTGTCCTCTGGCATTGGGCTTCCTGATATGACACTTGAGGGTCCTCTCCCTCTGGTTTTGTTCCCTGGCAGTATTGAGGCCTGGCACAGGGACCCATTTGACTACACCGCAGGCCTAGGAGATCAGGGAATCTATAGGGCGTAGGGTCCTCTAACAACTTTACAATGGAAAAAGCAAAACAAAACAACCTATGTGCCTTATTGTCTTCATTTTTGGTCTATACAACTAGAACAAGACTACAAGATAGAAGAAGGTTAGAATTACTGAAATACATTTTCTCTGCTGGTTTTTCTCTTTGGAAATTTAAGTATCGTGATAGGAGGAGCCTTAAAAGTCATCTAGTTCAATATTGGTAATCTGTTCCACTAGTATCTCCTTTTCCCAGATTTAGGTTATAATTCAAAGTTTTAAATGCCATCCATATGACACTTTGTTAGACAAACACATAGAAATTTAATAACACTTTTCATTTTCTTTTTCTTAATTCATAAGGACAGTTCCTGCCAAATGTTCTGGCTTATGGCTCTCCTCCTCTTCATAGTATGTTTAAGTTACACATTAAGAATCCAAAAAAAACCCACTATGGAATTTTCATAAGCAACATCCAACCAATCAGTAAAACACAGTACACAGTGTGAAAATTTTAATTTATTCCCCCCCCAAGTATCCAGAATACGTACCCCCTTAGCTTTGAGAAATGTGATAACTAAAATAACCAACAGAGGTGATCATATATAAAGAAAAGAAAGAAAAGCACATACTACACAAGAAACATCTCTAAGTCCTCCCTAACCTAGTAGTGCAAGTTAATGGTATATTTCTGGCAATGTCACCTTTCACTTGATTTATAAAAATTTTACAAGACAGATGTAAAGCAAAGATAGACCTCAGATTTAAAGTAAAGATAGGCCTCTGATTTTTATTTATTTTTTAACCCTAGCAGATTTTTTAAAAGAGGCTGTATTAAATGACAATACATTTTGAGTCAGGGAGAAAAAAAAATTAAAAGCCCAAAACTTCTTTCAGTTTATTCAAAATAAAAATACACATAGAATTATGAAAATATAGGTTTACTATTTCCACCATGTAAGTTGATGCTGCTGTTTGAAAGGCTTGCAAATTGTTTTTCCAAGTTTTTAAAGCTCATCTCGATCCCTCAATAAAGTATACCTATATTCACTGGGTGCTAGTTTCTGGAAGGAGCTCTCAGGTGGACTGCTTGCTACATCCTGGACTTCCTACAAGGGAAAGAATAAAACATTTTTACATCAGTATATTTTATAGTTATAATATTTTAAGAGTATTAGATGAATAGTAACTGCCCTTTAATTATTTGCTTAATAATCAATAAAATATAGCTACTATGTACCAAAGACAAGAGTTAAGTTCGAAATCTTGCTTTCCCCGTTTCAGATGCCCTTAACTCAGCTTCTCCAAGGCAGGGCTGCCACAGAGCCATGAACCATGAACCTGATGACAGTTCTGAGGTGTGGTGGAGAAACAAAATACCTGACACCTGGTTGCTTTCCTAGAATATTCTGTAGAGGCAGCATAACCCTAAGTTAGCCAGAACCCTTCCCTCTTACAAATGACTGCTGAGATTATTAAAGGCACCTACTCTGAAGATAGAGACCTGGATGCCAGCAATTATCAAAACTCAGTTGACGTAAGGAAGAAAAACACTTCAATACTGCAAGAAATTAATTTCTGTAGTATTTTACTTGTACACCAACAGTACATAAAAATATACAGTGGAAATATGAGTGACTTCCAATAATTTCAGAGAAAAGACAGTGTAGCCTATCTCTACACCATGAGCTCCTCAAGAACAAACATGATTATCATTGTTTTAGTATTCCTGTAGTTTACATAGGCACATAGTACATATAATAGTACATGATATATATATATGTGTGTGTGTGTGTGTGTATATAAAAAGCACATTCCCATTATAATCGGAAGCAGTGTGTCCACAAACTTCCCTTATTAGTCATGTTCCCCTTCCCCAATATATTATTTTTTTGCTGAGATGTTTAAGCTGAAGCTATATTACTATGAAACGAACATGTATTTGGTGCCAACTATGTATTAGTATGCAAAGATGAATAAATACAACGAGTTCAGTGTCTAATGGAGACGCTGAAACAAATCAGGATAATATAATAATAGCAAGCTACATCTTTTCTTAATCTGATAAAATGCTAAGCAGGCCTACTTTGGGATACTGCCAACAAAGTTTTCCTGCATCTGTAGCTGCTTAATTATCAAAGAAAATCTGACCTCAGATTTCAAGGAAAAAGCATGTCATCAGATTCCTAAAACGAACTCTTAACGCTGAACTTAATTTGACTCTTAAAGAAAAATTCACTTAGTTTTTATTTTTCTTTTACATGTGGTGGTTCTTTGGACAAAATAGTGGATTGAAGTTCTGGGCATAGGCAATAAGAGTTTTGGTATATATCATCTTCCCTCTCAGTATAATGGTAATAGACGTGATATAAATCAATAATGCATCAAAATGCAAATTTAGGAATATTTAAGCAGAACTTATACAGAAGTTTAGAAAGTTACTTGTAACAGAAATTCTCAGGTTAAAAAATATATATCTATATATCAAGCAAATATAAAGTTGTGCTGATAAAAAGTTGTCCAGCACTCTAAATCTCAAATGGAAAAGCTGCATTAAACTGTAAGTTTTGAGCATTATGAATACTGAGCATTGAGCATTATGAGGGCTCTTAGGATATCAAATCATTATTTTCTTTATAGTATGGTCAACCTCTCAGCCACAGAGGAAGGCTTGAACAATTAATGGAATCCACTGATTTCTTCACTAATTACCTGCTTCTAATCCCTACCTCCTACTTCTGTATGAAGCCAACTGTATTTAACCCTCTCATAGCCATTTTCCACAAAGGACTTACTCAGACAACCTTCATTTTTATGATCAAGAAACTATATTGTAATATTCTTGCAACTTCTCTGAAGGTTTAAAATTTTTTAAAGGAACATAATTTGCATATTATCTAGAGTTTGTTCAGAATTACTTTACAAAGACATTCGGGGCAGAAACTCAAGCCTATGCAAGAGCTTCAGAGTCTCCTCAAGACTAATTGAAAAAGAAAAAGAGTTCCCACTGAAAAACAAACAAGAGTCCTACCTGTCCTGGGGCTGTATCAGTTGGGTCAGGACCATGATGGAATTCTCTGTGTAGTTTTCCAGAATGTAAGTCAAATACGAACTGCTTGAGTTTTCCAGGAATTCTAAAACCAAAGTAAAATAAAAATTTAGCTTAAATTATTTAAATGGACTTATATCTATTTTACCAACTTCACAACATTAAAAACAATTTTTAAAAAAACTTACCTACAATTCCACCATCCTACCATAACTATTAACAAACAGGCCAGGTACATGTAAAACATTTTGACACAGTTGTAATCATGGTATGTAGATACTCAATTTTGCCTTCTGATGCTTGCATTTGTTTTATAGACATTTTTCTATGCTTATTGTAACAGATGCATCAGAGTCTATCAAGATGCTGTCCTAAGACTTACTCCCTTACTGTTGGGCATTAATATATTTTCCTTAATATATATAACTGCAAAACTTTATGTTCTGCAGAATTACACTAAAAATAATAGGGGCTCAAGGGAAAAATAGTGTTAGGGACTAACCACTTAAAACTATGTAGCTTTGTAACCAGAGTACTACTAAGAGCCTAGAGCAAAAATATTGGCACCCTTCAGCCTCCTCCAGCATTTGAGCCCTGTGTCAGCCAGGTGACCCTATGTAACCTTAACCTAGAGCTTAGCAGTCCTCTTCTGAGATGTATGTAGGTCCTTGAGGGCATTCACTGCCAGCACAACCAATTTTATCAAAATAATCTAAACCAGGGTGTAGCTTTTTCATGTTTTTCTTAAACAGAAGGGGAAATTTCTTCACAACTTCTTCAACCACACAGGCAGTTTCACAGTGTTCACAGCTTAACACTGTGAAAAGCAAAGCACTTCTCAAGGCCATGAAAGTGGCCTTTTTTTTTTTTAAAATGTCTTCATATACCACTAAGGCATTGTCTTTTATGGTGAAAAAGGTTTCTTTGGTGGCTTCATACTATTCTGAGGAATATAACATGAACCAACACAACTCACTATACACTTGACATCATTCCCATAATTCCCAATCATTGTAATGAGCAAATCTGCAGTACAGAAACATGCACTGTAGCAAAACAGACCAATATAAAGCTAAGCAGATTTATGTATCAGCCGTTTTTTCTTCATAATTGTTTCCTCGAGTTGTATCTGATAAAGTAGGAGTAATAAGTTAAAGAATAAGAACTTTAAACAAAGTGTGGGCAAATTATAGACACAAAACATCGATATTTACTGCTACTTGTCTACCTGTTTGTTCTCTGAAGTCTTGTCAGCACATCTGTCTTTGTTTATTATTAAAATTTGTTTCACTAATTTGATAAGTAAAAGACACCAGCATTTTAATTTCCATCTCTTCAGAAATTAAGCATTTTTTCCTTTGTTTTAATTTATATTTCTGCTCATGTGAATTGTCCTCTACCGAGATCAATTAAAATTCATTATATTTTTAAATAGAAACACTTTGTTTTTCATAGCCATTACAAGAATTAAAATGCAGGTCCACAAACACTTTAATTCCTTCAATAGAACTGACTTTTTAAATCACTACGTTTTTGGTAGCATACCTGGCTTGTGTTAATATTACCAGTTTCTTTTTCTTTTTATCCTCTCCTGAGGTCCTGCAAGTGCTGTTTCTTCTCTTCAATAACTCCCACTGAGATGTAACAGCCAATAACTTCATTGTACACCCATTTTGGCTCCCCACTAGCTCCAGTGCAACAGAGGCCAGCAGGTGCCAAATGCACAGTTTACAAATACAAATGACTGTCAGGTAGCTGTATTGACAGAATGCCTCTGAAAGGTTCTCTGGTACAGAAGAAATTGCATATGCACTAGAGATAAACATTGAGAGGATATCAATTTAAATTTAATCTGACATCATCTACTGTCACCCACAGGAAAGTGCTAAAATATATCCATTCAATTCAAAGAACTGCAAAGAATCTATAATGTTTAAGATAAAGCCCCTCCTAATTTGTTATTTTACAACGTTCAAAGATGATCACAACCAATACAGTGTGAATTGCTTCTGCTAGTCGAGCAATAATTTATAATTAGATCTTAAGTGTAACAAATTCATAGAGTACACTCAAAACAGATTTTTCCCCAGCTTGAGTTTTTTCCCCTTGTCAACATATGAGAGAATTGTGAGCAAAAAGCAAAGACGAGAGATAGGATGAATCTGAATTGATGTGGTAGAAAACAGATTACAAAAGAACTCTTATCTAGCTTGTGGCTAGAAATTATCCATCATTAGGTAACAATCAGTGAATAAATAATATATTGTCAAGAAAACAACATGGTTATCCGTTAAAAAAGGAGAATAAATGGACCCTTGCTGTAATAAATTCAATTATATTTTCACACTTTAAGGTATACTTTTTCTAATCAGAACACCTAAGTGTTTCTCTCCCATCCTCCACTTACTTTTTTGTTTACAGTATTTATTTTTAGGTGATGCAAAATTTATACAGTGAAATGCACAAAACATGTTAAGTGTTTCATTTAAACGAGCTTTGACAAATGCATACAAGGTGAGAAGTATTTTTATTATTTTTAAAAATTTACATAGAGTAGAATTCATTTGGGGGGCTTAAGTTGTATGAGATTTAACATAGGCTTATAGCATCTTGTTACCACCTCCAAATAGGATACAGAACCAACACCCTTTTTTTTTTTTTAACTCATATCTTCCTCTTCCCCTTAACTCCTGCTGATCTGTTCTCTGTTCCCATAATTTGCCTTTTCCAGAATGTCACGGACATGGAATCATACAGCATATAATCACGAGACTGGCTTCTTTTACTTAACATACTACATTTGAGATTTAACCATTTTGCTGCACGCATAAAAATGTTTGTTCTTTTATTTATTGAATAGAATTCCACTGAGTGGATATACCACAACTAGTTTATCCATTCACCCACTGAAGGACTTTGGGTTCTTTCTAGATTTTGGTGATTGTGAACAATGCTACCACAAACATTTGTGCACAGGTTTTTTTTTTTTTTTTTTGCGGTACGCGGGCCTCTCACCGCTGTGGCCTTTCCCGTTGTGGAGCACAGGCTCCGGACGGGCAGGCTCAGCGGCCATGGCTCACGGGCCCAGCCGCTCCATGGCATGTGGGATCTTCCCAGACCGGGGCACGAACCCGTGTCCCCTGCATCGGCAGGCGGACTCTCAACCACTGCGCCACCAGGGAAGCCCCTGTGCACAGGTTTTTGTGTGAACGTAAGTTTATTTCTATAGGAAAAATACTGGATTACATGGGTGGTGTATGTGTGACTTTTTAAGAAAATGACCAATTGTCTTCCAGAGTGGCTGTATCATTTTGCAGTCCCACCAGCAATGTATGAGAGTTCCATTTGCTCCATATCCTCATGAACACCTAGTATTATCAGCATTTTAATTTAGCCATTCTGAAAGATGTATAATGGGATCTCATTCTGGTTTTAATTTGCATTTCTATAATGAATAATGATGTTGAGCAATTTTTCATGTGCTTATTTGTCATTCATATATCTTCTTTATATTCTAACAGTATCTTTTGTGGAGCAAAAGTTCTTAACACCATGAAGGCCAGTTTATCAATTGTTTTCTTTTATGGATGGTGTTCTATCTAAGAACTCGTTGTCTAACACCAGGTCATGAAGAGTTTCTCCTACATTTACTTGTAAGAGTTTTACCTTTCAATTTTGGTCTGTGATCAATTCTGACTTAATTTCTTTTTTGGTATGAACGTGTTCTGGTGGTCCAGCACCATTTATTGAAAAGATTATCCTTCTCCACTGAATTGTCTTTGCACCTTTAAAAACAAATCAATTACTATATTTGTGTGTCTATTTCTAGATTCTCTTTTCTGTCCCACAGCTCTATGTACCTACTTTTTCACTGATATTACACTGCCGTGATTATTTTAGCTTACAGTGTATCTTAAAATTGGGTAGTATGAGTCTTCCAACTTTGTTTCTTTTTCAGTAGTGCTTTTGGTATTCCAGTTTTACCTTGCCATATAAATTTTAGAATCAGCTTTTCTGTATCTATAATAAATCTAGCTGAGATTTTGATTTAGACTGCATTAAATCTATAGGTCAGTTTGGGGAGAATTGATATCTTAACAGTACTGAGTCTTCCAATCCATGCACACAGTATGTTTCTTCATTTCTTTTGGTCATCTTTGATTTCTTTCATCAGCATTTTGTAGTTTTCAGCATATAGATCCTGTACATATTGTGTTAGACTTACACCTAAATAGTTCTTTTTTTTTTTTTTTTTTTTTTTTTTTTTTTTT